>NW_027063783.1:0-30762 GCF_032884065.1 Artemia franciscana
ATCAATCATAAAATAGTCTAATATCTTCATTTTTTCCACAGACGTAGCTATTACCCTCGAAAACTAAAACTTTTGAAATAGGAAAAGAGCCTTTAATCACATTCTTTACCATGTGCAATCATAAAATAGTAATATCTTCATTTTTTCAACATACGTAGCTATTACCCCCGAAAACTAAAACTTTTGAAATAGGAAAAGAGCCTTTAATCAAATTCTTTACCATTTCATTTAATATCTTCATTTTTTCCACGGACAAAGCTATTACCCTCGAAAACTAAAACTTTTGAAATAGGAAAAGAGCCTTTAATCACATTCTTTACCATGTGCAATCATAAAATAGTCTAATATCTTCATTTTTTCGATGACGTAGCTATTACCCTCGAAAACTAAAACTTTTGAAATAGGAAAAGAGCCTTTAATCACATTCTTTACCATGTGCAATCATAAAATAGTCTAATATCTTCATTTTTTCCACAGACATAGCTATTACCTCGAAAACTAAAACTTTTCCGAAATACCCTCGAAAACTAAATCTTTTGAAATAGGAAAAGAGCCTTTAATCACATTTTTACCATGTGCAATCATAAAATAGTCTAATATCTTCATTTTTTCCACGACGTAGCTATTACCCTCGAAAACTAAAACTTTTGAAATAGGAAAAGAGCCTTTAATCACATTCTTTACCATGTGCAATCATAAAATAGTATAATATCTTCATTTTTTCCACGGATAGCTATTACCCCCGAAAACTAAAACTTTTGAAATAGGAAAAGAGCCTTTAATCACATTCTTTACCATGTGCAATCATAAAATAGTCTATATCTTCATTTTTTCCACGGACAAAGCTATTACCGACGAAAACTAAAACTTTTGAAATAGGAAAAGAGCCTTTAATCTCATTCTTTACCATGTGCAATCATAAAATAGTCTAATATCTTCATTTTTTCCACAGACGTAGCTATTACCCTCGAAAACTAAAACTTTTGAAATAGGAAAAGAGCCTTTAATCACATTCTTTACCATTTGCAATCATAAAATAGTCTAATATCTTCATTTTTTCAACATACGTAGCTATTACCCTCGAAAACTAAAACTTTTGAAATAGGAAAAGAGCCTTTAATCACATTCTTTACCATGTGCAATCATAAAATAGTCTAATATCTTCATTTTTTCCACGGACGAAGCTATTACCCTCGAAAACTAAAACTTTTGAAATAGGAAAAGAGCCTTTAATCACATTCTTTACCATGTGCAATCATAAAATAGTCTAATATCTTCATTTTTTCCAAGGACGTAGCTATTACCCCGAAAACTAAAACTTTTGAAATAGGAAAAGAGCCTTTAATCACATTCTTTACCATGTGCAATCATAAAATAGTCTAATATCTTCATTTTTTCAACATACGTAGCTATTACCCTCGAAAACTAAAACTTTTGAAATAGGAAAAGAGCCTTTAATCACATTCTTTACCATGTGCAATCATAAAATAGTCTAATATCTTCATTTTTTCCACGACGAAGCTATTACCCTGAAAACTAAAACTTTTGAAATAGGAAAAGAGCCTTTAATCACATTCTTTACCATGTGCAATCATAAAATAGTCTAATATCTTCATTTTTTCACAGACATAGCTATTACCCCAAAACTAAAACTTTTGAAATAGGAAAAGAGCCTTTAATCACATTCTTTACCATGTGCAATCATAAAATAGTCTAATATCTTCATTTTTTCCACGGACGTAGCTATTACCCCCGAAAACTAAAACTTTTGAAATAGGAAAAGAGCCTTTAATCACATTCTTTACCATGTGCAATCATAAAATAGTCTAATATCTTCATTTTTTCCACAGACGTAGCTATTACCCCGAAAACTAAAACTTTTGAAATAGGAAAAGAGCCTTTAATCACATTCTTTACCATGTGCAATCATAAAATAGTCTAATATCGTCATTTTTTCACGACGTAGCTATTACCCTCGAAAACTAAAACTTTTGAAATAGGAAAAGAGCCTTTAATCACATTCTTTACCATGTGCAATCATAAAATAGTCTAATATCTTCATTTTTTCCACGGACGTAGCTATTATCGAAAACTAAAACTTTTGAAATAGGAAAAGAGCCTTTAATCACATATCTTTACCATGTGCAATCATAAAATAGTCTAATATCTTCATTTTTTCCACGGACAGCTATTACCCCGAAAACTAAAACTTTTGAAATAGGAAAAGAGCCTTTAATCACATTCTTTACCATGTGCAATCATAAAATAGTCTAATATCTTCATTTTTTCACGGACGTAGCTATTACCCCGAAAACTAAAACTTTTGAAATAGGAAAAGAGCCTTTAATCACATTCTTTACCATGTGCAATCATAAAATAGTCTAATATCTTCATTTTTTCCACGATGTAGCTATTACCCTCGAAATAAAACTTTTGAAATAGGAAAAGAGCCTTTAATCACATTCTTTACCATGTGCAATCATAAAATAGTCTAATATCTTCATTTTTTCCACAGACGTAGCTATTACCCTCGAAAACTAAAACTTTTGAAATAGGAAAAGAGCCTTTAATCACATTCTTTACCATGTGCAATCATAAAATAGTCTAATATCTTCATTTTTTCCACATACGTAGCTATTACCCCGAAAACTAAAACTTTTGAAATAGGAAAAGAGCCTTTAATCACATTCTTTACCATGTGCAATCATAAAATAGTCTATATCTTCATTTTTTCCACAGACAAAGCTATTACCCTCGAAAACTAAAACTTTTGAAATAGGAAAAGAGCCTTTAATCTCATTCTTTACCATGTGCAATCATAAAATAGTCTAATATCTTCATTTTTTCCACGGATGTAGCTATTACCCCGAAAACTAAAACTTTTGAAATAGGAAAAGAGCCTTTAATCACATTCTTTACCATGTGCAATCATAAAATAGTCTAATCTTCATTTTTTCCACGGATGTAGCTATTATCCCCGAAATCCAAAACTTTTGAAAAGGAAAAGAGCCTTTAATCACATTCTTTACCATGTGCAATCATAAAATAGTCTAATATCTTCATTTTTTCCATGACGTAGCTATTACCCTCGAAAACTAAAACTTTTGAAATAGGAAAAGAGCCTTTAATCACATTCTTTACCATGTGCAATCATAAAATAGTCTAATATCTTCATTTTTTCCACAGACGTAGCTATTACCCTCGAAAACTAAAACTTTTGAAATAGGAAAAGAGCCTTTAATCACATTCTTTACCATGTGCAATCATAAAATAGTCTAATATCTTCATTTTTTCCACGGACGTAGCTATTACCCTCGAAAACTAAAACTTTTGAAATAGGAAAAGAGCCTTTAATCACATTCTTTACCATGTGCAATCATAAAATAGTCTAATATCTTCATTTTTTCCAAGGACGTAGCTATTACCCCCGAAATCTAAAACTTTTGAAATAGGAAAAGAGCCTTTAATCACATTCTTTACCATGTGCAATCATAAAATAGTCTAATATCTTCATTTTTTCCACAGACATAGCTATTATCCCCGAAAACTAAAACTTTTGAAATAGGAAAAGAGCCTTTAATCACATTCTTTACCATGTGCAATCATAAAATAGTCTAATATCTTCATTTTTTCCACAGACGTAGCTATTACCCTCGAAAACTAAAACTTTTGAAATAGGAAAAGAGCCTTTAATCACATTCTTTACCATGTGCAATCATAAAATAGTCTAATATCTTCATTTTTTCCACAGACATAGCTATTACCCTCGAAAACTAAAACTTTTGAAATAGGAAAAGAGCCTTTAATCACATTCTTTACCATGTGCAATCATAAAATAGTCTAATATCTTCATTTTTTCCACGGACGAAGCTATTACCCTCAAAACTAAAACTTTTGAAATAGGAAAAGAGCCTTTAATCACATTCTTTACCATGTGCAATCATAAAATAGTCTAATATCTTCATTTTTTCCACGGACGTAGCTATTACCAAACTAAAACTTTTGAAATAGGAAAAGAGCCTTTAATCACATTCTTTACCATGTGCAATCATAAAATAGTCTAATATCTTCATTTTTTCCACGACATAGCTATTACCCTCGAAAACTAAAACTTTTGAAATAGGAAAAGAGCCTTTAATCACATTCTTTACCATGTGCAATCATAAAATAGTCTAATATCTTCATTTTTTCCACACGAGCTATTACCCTCGAAAACTAAAACTTTTGAAATAGGAAAAGAGCCTTTAATCACATTCTTTACCATGTGCAATCATAAAATAGTCTAATATCTTCATTTTTTCCACGATGTAGCTATTACCCCGAAAACTAAAACTTTTGAAATAGGAAAAGAGCCTTTAATCACATTCTTTACCATGTGCAATCATAAAATAGTCTAATATCTTCATTTTCCACAGACGTAGCTATTACCCCCGAAAACTAAAACTTTTGAAATAGGAAAAGAGCCTTTAATCACATTCTTTACCATGTGCAATCATAAAATAGTCTAATATCTTCATTTTTTCACATACGTAGCTATTACCCCCGAAAACTAAAACTTTTGAAATAGGAAAAGAGCCTTTAATCACATTCTTTACCATGTGCAATCATAAAATAGTCTATATCTTCATTTTTTCCACAGACAAAGCTATTACCCTCGAAAACTAAAACTTTTGAAATAGGAAAAGAGCCTTTAATCACATTCTTTACCATGTGCAATCATAAAATAGTCTAATATCTTCATTTTTTCCACGGATGTAGCTATTACCCCGAAAACTAAAATTTTTGAAATAGGAAAAGAGCCTTTAATCACATTCTTTACCATGTGCAATCATAAAATAGTCTAACGTCTTCATTTTTTCCACGGATGTAGCTATTACCCCGAAATAAAACTTTTGAAATAGGAAAAGCCTTTAATCACATTCTTTACCATGTGCAATCATAAAATAGTCTAATATCTTCATTTTTTCCATGACGTAGCTATTACCCTCGAAAACTAAAACTTTTGAAATAGGAAAAGAGCCTTTAATCACATTCTTTACCATGTGCAATCATAAAATAGTCTAATATCTTCATTTTTTCCACAGACATAGCTATTACCCTCGAAAACTAAAACTTTTGAAATAGGAAAAGAGCCTTTAATCACATTCTTTACCATGTGCAATCATAAAATAGTCTAATATCTTCATTTTTTCCACGACAAGCTATTACCCTCGAAAACTAAAACTTTTGAAATAGGAAAAGAGCCTTTAATCACATTCTTTACCATGTGCAATCATAAAATAGTCTAATATCTTCATTTTTTCCACGGAGTAGCTATTACCCCGAAAACTAAAACTTTTGAAATAGGAAAAGAGCCTTTAATCACATTCTTTACCATGTGCAATCATAAAATAGTCTATATCTTCATTTTTTCCACGGACAGCTATTACCCTCGAAAACTAAAACTTTTGAAATAGGAAAAGAGCCTTTAATCACATTCTTTACCATGTGCAATCATAAAATAGTCTAATATCTTCATTTTTTCCAAGGACGTAGCTATTACCCTCGAAAACTAAAACTTTTGAAATAGGAAAAGAGCCTTTAATCACATTCTTTACCATGTGCAATCATAAAATAGTCTAATATCTTCATTTTTTCAAGATACGTAGCTATTACCCTCGAAAACTAAAACTTTTGAAATAGGAAAAGAGCCTTTAATCACATTCTTTACCATGTGCAATCATAAAATAGTCTAATATCTTCATTTTTTCCACGGACGAAGCTATTATCCCAGAAAACTAAATCTTTTTAAATAGGAAAAGAGCCTTTAATCACATTCTTTACCATGTGCAATCATAAAATAGTCTAATATCTTCATTTTTTCCACGGATGTAGCTATTACTCCCGAAAACTAAAACTTTTGAAATAGGAAAAGAGCCTTTAATCACATTCTTTACCATGTGCAATCATAAAATAGTCTAATATCTTCATTTTTTCCATGGACGTAGCTATTACCCTCGAAAACTAAAACTTTTGAAATAGGAAAAGAGCCTTTAATCACATTCTTTACCATGTGCAATCATAAAATAGTCTAATATCTTCATTTTTTCCACAGACATAGCTATTACCCTCGAAAACTAAAACTTTTGAAATAGGAAAAGAGCCTTTAATCACATTCTTTACCATGTGCAATCATAAAATAGTCTAATATCTTCATTTTTTCAACATACGTAGCTATTACCCCGAAAACTAAAACTTTTGAAATAGGAAAAGAGCCTTTAATCACATTCTTTACCATGTGCAATCATAAAATAGTCTAATATCTTCATTTTTTCCACGGACGAAGCTATTACCCTCGAAAACTAAAACTTTTGAAATAGGAAAAGAGCCTTTAATCACATTCTTTACCATGTGCAATCATAAAATAGTCTAATATCTTCATTTTTTCCACGGACGTAGCTATTACCCTCGAAAACTAAAACTTTTGAAATAGGAAAAGAGCCTTTAATCACATTCTTTACCATGTGCAATCATAAAATAGTCTAATATCTTCATTTTTTCAACATACGTAGCTATTACCCTCGAAAACTAAAACTTTTGAAATAGGAAAAGAGCCTTTAATCACATTCTTTACCATGTGCAATCATATAATAGTCTAATATCTTCATTTTTTCCACGACATAGCTATTACCCTCGAAAACTAAAACTTTTGAAATAGGAAAAGAGCCTTTAATCACATTCTTTACCATGTGCAATCATAAAATAGTCTAATATCTTCATTTTTTCCACAGACGTAGCTATTACCCTCGAAAACTAAAACTTTTGAAATAGGAAAAGAGCCTTTAATCAAATTCTTTACCATGTGCAATCATAAAATAGTCTAATATCTTCATTTTTTCCACGGACGTAGCTATTACCCTCGAAAACTAAAACTTTTGAAATAGGAAAAGAGCCTTTAATCACATTCTTTACCATGTGCAATCATAAAATAGTCTAATATCTTCATTTTTTCCACGGACGTAGCTATTACCCTCGAAAACTAAAACTTTTGAAATAGGAAAAGAGCCTTTAATCACATTCTTTACCATGTGCAATCATAAAATAGTCTAATATCTTCATTTTTTCCACGGACAGCTATTACCCTCGAAAACTAAAACTTTTGAAATAGGAAAAGAGCCTTTAATCACATTCTTTACCATGTGCAATCATAAAATAGTCTAATATCTTCATTTTTTCCACGGACGTAGCTATTACTCTCGAAAACTAAGACTTTTGAAATAGGAAAAGAGCCTTTAATCACATTCTTTACCATGTGCAATCATAAAATAGTCTAATATCTTCATTTTTTCCACAGACGTAGCTATTACCCTCGAAAACTAAAACTTTTGAAATAGGAAAAGAGCCTTTAATCACATTCTTTACCATGTGCAATCATAAAATAGTCTAATATCTTCATTTTTTCCATAGACGTAGCTATTACCCTCGAAAACTAAAACTTTTGAAATAGGAAAAGAGCCTTTAATCACATTCTTTACCATGTGCAATCATAAAATAGTCTAATATCTTCATTTTTTCCACGGACGTAGCTATTACCCTCGAAAACTAAAACTTTTGAAATAGGAAAAGAGCCTTTAATCACATTCTTTACCATGTGCAATCATAAAATAGTCTAATATCTTAATTTTTTCCACAGACGTAGCTATTACCCTCGAAAACTAAAACTTTTGAAATAGGAAAAGAGCCTTTAATCATTCTTTACCATGTGCAATCATAAAATAGTCTAATATCTTCATTTTTTCCACAGACATAGCTATTACCCTCGAAAACTAAAACTTTTGAAATAGGAAAAGAGCCTTTAATCACATTCTTTACCATGTGCAATCATAAAATAGTCTAATATCTTCATTTTTTCCACGGACGTAGCTATTACCCTCGAAAACTAAAACTTTTGAAATAGGAAAAGAGCCTTTAATCACATTCTTTACCATGTGCAATCATAAAATAGTCTAATATCTTCATTTTTTCCACGACGTAGCTATTACCCTCGAAAACTAAAACTTTTGAAATAGGAAAAGAGCCTTTAATCACATTCTTTACCATGTGCAATCATAAAATAGTCTAATATCTTCATTTTTTCCACGGACGTAGCTATTACCCCGAAAACTAAAACTTTTGAAATAGGAAAAGAGCCTTTAATCACATTCTTTACCATGTGCAATCATAAAATAGTCTAATATCTTCATTTTTTCCACAGACGTAGCTATTACCCTCGAAAACTAAAACTTTTGAAATAGGAAAAGAGCCTTTAATCACATTCTTTACCATGTGCAATCATAAAATAGTCTAATATCTTCATTTTTTCCACATACGTAGCTATTACCCCGAAAACTAAAACTTTTGAAATAGGAAAAGAGCCTTTAATCACATTCTTTACCATGTGCAATCATAAAATAGTCTAATATCTTCATTTTTTCCACAGACGTAGCTATTACCCTCGAAAACTAAAACTTTTGAAATAGGAAAAGAGCCTTTAATCACATTCTTTACCATGTGCAATCATAAAATAGTCTAATATCTTCATTTTTTCCACAGACGTAGCTATTACCCTCGAAAACTAAAACTTTTGAAATAGGAAAAGAGCCTTTAATCACATTCTTTACCATGTGCAATCATAAAATAGTCTAATATCTTCATTTTTTCCACATACGTAGCTATTACCCCGAAAACTAAAACTTTTGAAATAGGAAAAGAGCCTTTAATCACATTCTTTACCATGTGCAATCATAAAATAGTCTAATATCTTCATTTTTTCCACGGACAGCTATTACCCTCGAAAACTAAAACTTTTGAAATAGGAAAAGAGCCTTTAATCACATTCTTTACCATGTGCAATCATAAAATAGTCTAATATCTTCATTTTTTCCACGGACGTAGCTATTACCCTCGAAAACTAAAACTTTTGAAATAGGAAAAGAGCCTTTAATCACATTCTTTACCATGTGCAATCATAAAATAGTCTAATATCTTCATTTTTTCACATACGTAGCTATTACCCTCGAAAACTAAAACTTTTGAAATAGGAAAAGAGCCTTTAATCACATTCTTTACCATGTGCAATCATAAAATAGTCTAATATCTTCATTTTTTCCACAGACGTAGCTATTACCCTCGAAAACTAAAACTTTTGAAATAGGAAAAGAGCCTTTAATCACATTCTTTACCATGTGCAATCATAAAATAGTCTAATATCTTCATTTTTTCCACGTAGCTATTACCCCGAAAACTAAAACTTTTGAAATAGGAAAAGAGCCTTTAATCACATTCTTTACCATGTGCAATCATAAAATAGTCTAATATCTTCATTTTTTCCACGGACAGCTATTACCCTCGAAAACTAAAACTTTTGAAATAGGAAAAGAGCCTTTAATCATTCTTTACCATGTGCAATCATAAAATAGTCTAATATCTTCATTTTTTCCACGGACGTAGCTATTACCCTCGAAAACTAAAACTTTTGAAATAGGAAAAGAGCCTTTAATCACATTCTTTACCATGTGCAATCATAAAATAGTCTAATATCTTCATTTTTTCCACGGACGTAGCTATTACCCTCGAAAACTAAAACTTTTGAAATAGGAAAAGAGCCTTTAATCAATTCTTTACCATGTGCAATCATAAAATAGTCTAATATCTTCATTTTTTCCACTAGCGAAAACTAAAACTTTTGAAATAGGAAAAGAGCCTTTAATCACATTCTTTACCATGTGCAATCATAAAATAGTCTAATATCTTCATTTTTTCCACGACTAGCTATTACCCTCGAAAACTAAAACTTTTGAAATAGGAAAAGAGCCTTTAATCACATTCTTTACCATGTGCAATCATAAAATAGTCTAATATCTTCATTTTTTCCACGACGTAGCTATTACCCTCGAAAACTAAAACTTTTGAAATAGGAAAAGAGCCTTTAATCACATTCTTTACCATGTGCAATCATAAAATAGTCTAATATCTTCATTTTTTCCACGGTAGCTATTACCCTCGAAAACTAAAACTTTTGAAATAGGAAAAGAGCCTTTAATCACATTCTTTACCATGTGCAATCATAAAATAGTCTAATATCTTCATTTTTTCACAGACGTAGCTATTACCCCGAAAACTAAAACTTTTGAAATAGGAAAAGAGCCTTTAATCACATTCTTTACCATGTGCAATCATAAAATAGTCTAATATCTTCATTTTTTCCACAGACGTAGCTATTACCCTCGAAAACTAAAACTTTTGAAATAGGAAAAGAGCCTTTAATCACATTCTTTACCATGTGCAATCATAAAATAGTCTAATATCTTCATTTTTTCCAACATACGTAGCTATTACCCTCGAAAACTAAAACTTTTGAAATAGGAAAAGAGCCTTTAATCACATTCTTTACCATGTGCAATCATAAAATAGTCTAATATCTTCATTTTTTCCACGGACAAAGCTATTACCCTCGAAAACTAAAACTTTTGAAATAGGAAAAGAGCCTTTAATCACATTCTTTACCATGTGCAATCATAAAATAGTCTAATATCTTCATTTTTTCCACGGACGTAGCTATTACCCTCGAAAACTAAAACTTTTGAAATAGGAAAAGAGCCTTTAATCGCATTCCTTACCATGTGCAATCATAAAATAGTCTAATATCTTCATTTTTTCCACAGACGTAGCTATTACCCCGAAAACTAAAACTTTTGAAATAGGAAAAGAGCCTTTAATCACATTCTTTACCATGTGCAATCATAAAATAGTCTAATATCTTCATTTTTTCCACGACAAGCTATTACCCTCGAAAACTAAAACTTTTGAAATAGGAAAAGAGCCTTTAATCACATTCTTTACCATGTGCAATCATAAAATAGTCTAATATCTTCATTTTTTCCACGGACGTAGCTATTACCCTCGAAAACTAAAACTTTTGAAATAGGAAAAGAGCCTTTAATCACATTCTTTACCATGTGCAATCATAAAATAGTCTAATATCTTCATTTTTTCCACAGACGTAGCTATTACCCTCGAAAACTAAAACTTTTGAAATAGGAAAAGAGCCTTTAATCACATTCTTTACCATGTGCAATCATAAAATAGTCTAATATCTTCATTTTTTCCACAGACGTAGCTATTACCCTCGAAAACTAAAACTTTTGAAATAGGAAAAGAGCCTTTAATCACATTCTTTACCATGTGCAATCATAAAATAGTCTAATATCTTCATTTTTTCCACGGACGTAGCTATTACCCTCGAAAACTAAAACTTTTGAAATAGGAAAAGAGCCTTTAATCACATTCTTTACCATGTGCAATCATAAAATAGTCTAATATCTTCATTTTTTCCACGGACGTAGCTATTACCCTCGAAAACTAAAACTTTTGAAATAGGAAAAGAGCCTTTAATCACATTCTTTACCATGTGCAATCATAAAATAGTCTAATATCTTCATTTTTTCCACAGGACAGCTATTACCCTCGAAAACTAAAACTTTTGAAATAGGAAAAGAGCCTTTAATCACATTCTTTACCATGTGCAATCATAAAATAGTCTAATATCTTCATTTTTTCCACAGACGTAGCTATTACCCCGAAAACTAAAACTTTTGAAATAGGAAAAGAGCCTTTAATCACATTCTTTACCATGTGCAATCATAAAATAGTCTAATATCTTCATTTTTTCCACAGGACGTAGCTATTACCCTCGAAAACTAAAACTTTTGAAATAGGAAAAGAGCCTTTAATCACATTCTTTACCATGTGCAATCATAAAATAGTCTAATATCTTCATTTTTTCCACGGACAAAGCTATTACCCTCGAAAACTAAAACTTTTGAAATAGGAAAAGAGCCTTTAATCACATTCTTTACCATGTGCAATCATAAAATAGTCTAATATCTTCATTTTTTCCACGGACGTAGCTATTACCCTCGAAAACTAAAACTTTTGAAATAGGAAAAGAGCCTTTAATCACATTCTTTACCATGTGCAATCATAAAATAGTCTAATATCTTCATTTTTTCCACAGGACGTAGCTATTACCCTCGAAAACTAAAACTTTTGAAATAGGAAAAGAGCCTTTAATCACATTCTTTACCATGTGCAATCATAAAATAGTCTAATATCTTCATTTTTTCCACGGACGTAGCTATTACCCTCGAAAACTAAAACTTTTGAAATAGGAAAAGAGCCTTTAATCATTCTTTACCATGTGCAATCATAAAATAGTCTAATATCTTCATTTTTTCCACAGACGTAGCTATTACCCTCGAAAACTAAAACTTTTGAAATAGGAAAAGAGCCTTTAATCACATTCTTTACCATGTGCAATCATAAAATAGTCTAATATCTTCATTTTTTCCAGGACGTAGCTATTACCCTCGAAAACTAAAACTTTTGAAATAGGAAAAGAGCCTTTAATCACATTCTTTACCATGTGCAATCATAAAATAGTCTAATATCTTCATTTTTTCAACATACGTAGCTATTACCCTCGAAAACTAAAACTTTTGACATAGGAAAAGAGCCTTTAATCACATTCTTTACCATGTGCAATCATAAAATAGTCTAATATCTTCATTTTTTCCACGGACGTAGCTATTACCCTCGAAAACTAAAACTTTTGAAATAGGAAAAGAGCCTTTAATCACATTCTTTACCATGTGCAATCATAAAATAGTCTAATATCTTCATTTTTTCCACGGACTAGCTATTACCCTCGAAAACTAAAACTTTTGAAATAGGAAAAGAGCCTTTAATCAATTCTTTACCATGTGCAATCATAAAATAGTCTAATATCTTCATTTTTTCCACGGACGAAGCTATTACCCTCGAAAACTAAAACTTTTGAAATAGGAAAAGAGCCTTTAATCATTCTTTACCATGTGCAATCATAAAATAGTCTAATATCTTCATTTTTTCACAGACGTAGCTATTACCCTCGAAAACTAAAACTTTTGAAATAGGAAAAGAACCTTTAATCACATTCTTTACCATGTGCAATCATAAAATAGTCTAATATCTTCATTTTTTCCAAGGACGTAGCTATTACCCTCGAAAACTAAAACTTTTGAAATAGGAAAAGAGCCTTTAATCATTCTTTACCATGTGCAATCATAAAATAGTCTAATATCTTCATTTTTTCCACAGACGTAGCTATTACCCTCGAAAACTAAAACTTTTGAAATAGGAAAAGAGCCTTTAATACATTCTTTACCATGTGCAATCATAAAATAGTCTAATATCTTCATTTTTTCCAACATACGTAGCTATTACCCTCGAAAACTAAAACTTTTGAAATAGGAAAAGAGCCTTTAATCAAATTCTTTACCATGTGCAATCATAAAATAGTCTAATATCTTCATTTTTTCCACGGACGTAGCTATTACCCCCGAAAACTAAAACTTTTGAAATAGGAAAAGAGCCTTTAATCACATTCTTTACCATGTGCAATCATAAAATAGTCTAATATCTTCATTTTTTCCACGGACTAGCTATTACCCTCGAAAACTAAAACTTTTGAAATAGGAAAAGAGCCTTTAATCACATTCTTTACCATGTGCAATCATAAAATAGTCTAATATCTTCATTTTTTCCACGGACGTAGCTATTACCCTCGAAAACTAAAACTTTTGAAATAGGAAAAGAGCCTTTAATAACATTCTTTACCATGTGCAATCATAAAATAGTCTAATATCTTCATTTTTTCCACGGACTAGCTATTACCCTCGAAAACTAAAACTTTTGAAATAGGAAAAGAGCCTTTAATCACATTCTTTACCATGTGCAATCATAAAATAGTCTAATATCTTCATTTTTTCCAGGACGTAGCTATTACCCTCGAAAACTAAAACTTTTGAAATAGGAAAAGAGCCTTTAATCAATTCTTTACCATGTGCAATCATAAAATAGTCTAATATCTTCATTTTTTCCACGGACGTAGCTATTACCCTCGAAAACTAAAACTTTTGAAATAGGAAAAGAGCCTTTAATCATTCTTTACCATGTGCAATCATAAAATAGTCTAATATCTTCATTTTTTCCACAGGACGTAGCTATTACCCTCGAAAACTAAAACTTTTGAAATAGGAAAAGAGCCTTTAATCACATTCTTTACCATGTGCAATCATAAAATAGTCTAATATCTCATTTTTTCCACGTAGCTATTACCCCGAAAACTAAAACTTTTGAAATAGGAAAAGAGCCTTTAATAACATTCTTTACCATGTGCAATCATAAAATAGTCTAATATCTTCATTTTTTCCACGGACAAGCTATTACCCTCGAAAACTAAAACTTTTGAAATAGGAAAAGAGCCTTTAATCAAATTCTTTACCATGTGCAATCATAAATAGTCTAATATCTTCATTTTTTCCACGGACGTAGCTATTACCCTCGAAAACTAAAACTTTTGAAATAGGAAAAGAGCCTTTAATCAAATTCTTTACCATGTGCAATCATAAAATAGTCTAATATCTTCATTTTTTCCACGGACAGCTATTACCCTCGAAAACTAAAACTTTTGAAATAGGAAAAGAGCCTTTAATCACATTCTTTACCATGTGCAATCATAAAATAGTCTAATATCTTCATTTTTCCACAGACGTAGCTATTACCCTCGAAAACTAAAACTTTTGAAATAGGAAAAGAGCCTTTAATCACATTCTTTACCATGTGCAATCATAAAATAGTCTAATATCTTCATTTTTTCCACAGACGTAGCTATTACCCTCGAAAACTAAAACTTTTGAAATAGGAAAAGAGCCTTTAATCACATTCTTTACCATGTGCAATCATAAAATAGTCTAATATCTTCATTTTTTCCATAGGACGTAGCTATTACCCTCGAAAACTAAAACTTTTGAAATAGGAAAAGAGCCTTTAATCACATTCTTTACCATGTGCAATCATAAAATAGTCTAATATCTTCATTTTTTCCACGGACGTAGCTATTACCCTCGAAAACTAAAACTTTTGAAATAGGAAAAGAGCCTTTAATCACATTCTTTACCATGTGCAATCATAAAATAGTCTAATATCTTCATTTTTTCAACATACGTAGCTATTACCCCGAAAACTAAAACTTTTGAAATAGGAAAAGAGCCTTTAATCAACATTCTTTACCATGTGCAATCATAAAATAGTCCAATATCTTCATTTTTTCCACGGACAGCTATTACCCTCGAAAACTAAAACTTTTGAAATAGGAAAAGAGCCTTTAATCAAATTCTTTACCATGTGCAATCATAAAATAGATCTAATATCTTCATTTTTTCCACGGACGTAGCTATTACCCTCGAAAACTAAAACTTTTGAAATAGGAAAAGAGCCTTTAATCACATTCTTTACCATGTGCAATCATAAAATAGTCTAATATCTTCATTTTTTCCACGGACGTAGCTATTACCCCGAAAACTAAAACTTTTGAAATAGGAAAAGAGCCTTTAATCACATTCTTTACCATGTGCAATCATAAAATAGTCTAATATCTTCATTTTTTCCACAGACGTAGCTATTACCCCCGAAAACTAAAACTTTTGAAATAGGAAAAGAGCCTTTAATCACATTCTTTACCATGTGCAATCATAAAATAGTCTAATATCTTCATTTTTTCCACAGACATAGCTATTACCCTCGAAAACTAAAACTTTTGAAATAGGAAAAGAGCCTTTAATCACATTCTTTACCATGTGCAATCATAAAATAGTCTAATATCTCATTTTTTCAACATACGTAGCTATTACCCCCGAAAACTAAAACTTTTGAAATAGGAAAAGAGCCTTTAATCACATTCTTTACCATGTGCAATCATAAAATAGTCTAATATCTTCATTTTTTCCACGGACAAGCTATTACCCTCGAAAACTAAAACTTTTGAAATAGGAAAAGAGCCTTTAATCCATTCTTTACCATGTGCAATCATAAAATAGTCTAATATCTTCATTTTTTCCATGGACGTAGCTATTACCCTCGAAAACTAAAACTTTTGAAATAGGAAAAGAGCCTTTAATCACATTCTTTACCATGTGCAATCATAAAATAGTCTAATATCTTCATTTTTTCCACGGACAAAGCTATTACCCTCGAAAACTAAAACTTTTGAAATAGGAAAAGAGCCTTTAATCACATTCTTTACCATGTGCAATCATAAAATAGTCTAATATCTTCATTTTTTCCACAGACGTAGCTATTACCCCGAAAACTAAAACTTTTGAAATAGGAAAAGAGCCTTTAATCACATTCTTTACCATGTGCAATCATAAAATAGTTAATATCTTCATTTTTTCCACAGACGTAGCTATTACCCCCGAAAACTAAAACTTTTGAAATAGGAAAAGAGCCTTTAATCACATTCTTTACCATGTGCAATCATAAAATAGTAATATCTTCATTTTTTCCACAGACATAGCTATTACCCTCGAAAACTAAAACTTTTGAAATAGGAAAAGAGCCTTTAATCACATTCTTTACCATGTGCAATCATAAAATAGTCTAATATCTTCATTTTTTCCACGGACGAAGCTATTACCCTCGAAAACTAAAACTTTTGAAATAGGAAAAGAGCCTTTAATCACATCTTTACCATGTGCAATCATAAAATAGTCTAATATCTCATTTTTTCAACATACGTAGCTATTACCCCCGAAAACTAAAACTTTTGAAATAGGAAAAGAGCCTTTAATCACATTCTTTACCATGTGCAATCATAAAATAGTCTAATATCTTCATTTTTTCCACGGACGAGCTATTACCCTCGAAAACTAAAACTTTTGAAATAGGAAAAGAGCCTTTAATAACATTCTTTACCATGTGCAATCATAAAATAGTCTATATCTTCATTTTTTCCACGGACAAAGCTATTACCCTCGAAAACTAAAACTTTTGAAATAGGAAAAGAGCCTTTAATCTCATTCTTTACCATGTGCAATCATAAAATAGTCTAATATCTTCATTTTTTCCACGGACGAAGCTATTACCCTCGAAAACTAAAACTTTTAAAATAGGAAAAGAGCCTTTAATCACATTCTTTACCATGTGCAATCATAAAATAGTCTAATATCTTCATTTTTTCCACAGACGTAGCTATTACCCCGAAAACTAAAACTTTTGAAATAGGAAAAGAGCCTTTAATCACATTCTTTACCATGTGCAATCATAAAATAGTCTAATATCTTCATTTTTTCAACATACGTAGCTATTACCCCCGAAAACTAAAATTTTTGAAATAGGAAAAGAGCCTTTAATCAATTCTTTACCATTTATTAGTATATCTTCATTTTTTCCACGGACAAGCTATTACCCTCGAAAACTAAAACTTTTGAAATAGGAAAAGAGCCTTTAATCACATTCTTTACCATGTGCAATCATAAAATAGTCTAATATCTTCATTTTTTCCATGGACGTAGCTATTACCCTCGAAAACTAAAACTTTTGAAATAGAAAACTAAATCTTTTGAAATAGGAAAATAGCCTTTAATCACATTTTTACCATGTGCAATCATAAAATAGTCTAATATCTTCATTTTTTCCACGGAGAAGCTATTACCCTCGAAAACTAAAACTTTTGAAATAGGAAAAGAGCCTTTAATCAATTCTTTACCATGTGCAATCATAAAATAGTCTAATATCTTCATTTTTTCCACGGACGTAGCTATTACCCCCGAAAACTAAAACTTTTGAAATAGGAAAAGAGCCTTTAATAACATTCTTTACCATGTGCAATCATAAGATAGTCTCATATCTTCATTTTTTCCACGGACAAAGCTATTACCCTCGAAAACTAAAACTTTTTAAATAGGAAAAGAGCCTTTAATCTTATTCTTTACCATGTGCAATCATAAAATAATCTAATATCTTCATTTTCTCCACAGACGTAGCTATTACCCCCGAAAACTAAAACTTTTGAAATAGCAAAAGAGCCTTTAATCACATTCTTTACCATGTGCAATCATAAAATAGTCTAATATCTTCATTTTTTCCAAGGACGTAGCTATTACCCTCGAAAACTAAAACTTTTGACATAGGAAAAGAGCCTTTAATCAAATTCTTTACCATGTGCAATCATAAAATAGTCTTAATATCTTCATTTTTTCCACGGAGCTATTACCCTCGAAAACTAAAACTTTTGAAATAGGAAAAGAGCCTTTAATATCATTCTTTACCATTTGCAATCATAAAATAGCTAATATCTTCATTTTTTCCATGGACGTAGCTATTACCCTCGAAAACTAAAACTTTTGAAATAGGAAAAGAGCCTTTAATCACATTCTTTACCATGTGCAATCATAAAATAGTCTAATATCGTTCATTTTTTCAACATACGTAGCTATTACCCTCGAAAACTAAAACTTTTGAAATAGGAAAAGAGCCTTTAATCAATTCTTTACCATGTGCAATATTAGTATATCTTCATTTTTTCCACAGACAGCTATTACCCTCGAAAACTAAAACTTTTGAAATAGGAAAAGAGCCTTTAATCATTCTTTACCATGTGCAATCATAAAATAGTCTAATATCTTCATTTTTTCCAGGACGTAGCTATTACCCCCGAAAACTAAAACTTTTGAAATAGGAAAAGAGCCTTTAATAACATTCTTTACCATGTGCAATCATAAGATAGTCTCATATCTTCATTTTTTCCACGGACAAAGCTATTACCCTCGAAAACTAAAACTTTTTAAATAGGAAAAGAGCCTTTAATCTTATTCTTTACCATGTGCAATCATAAAATAGTCTAATATCTTCATTTTTCCACAGACGTAGCTATTACCCCCGAAAACTAAAACTTTTGAAATAGCAAAAGAGCCTTTAATCACATTCTTTACCATGTGCAATCATAAAATAGTCTAATATCTTCATTTTTTCCAAGGACGTAGCTATTACCCTCGAAAACTAAAACTTTTGACATAGGAAAAGAGCCTTTAATCAAATTCTTTACCATGTGCAATCATAAAATAGTCTATATCTTCATTTTTTCCACGGACAAAGCTATTACCCTCGAAAACTAAAACTTTTGAAATAGGAAAAGAGCCTTTAATACATTCTTTACCATGTGCAATCATAAAATAGTCTAATATCTTCATTTTTTCCACGGACGTAGCTATTACCCTCGAAAACTAAAACTTTTGAAATAGGAAAAGAGCCTTTAATCACATTCTTTACCATGTGCAATCATAAAATAGTCTAATATCTTCATTTTTTCCACGGACTAGCTATTACCCCGAAAACTAAAACTTTTGAAATAGGAAAAGAGCCTTTAATCACATTCTTTACCATGTGCAATCATAAAATAGTCTAATATCTTCATTTTTTCCACGACGTAGCTATTACCCTCGAAAACTAAAACTTTTGAAATAGGAAAAGAGCCTTTAATCATTCTTTACCATGTGCAATCATAAAATAGTCTAATATCTTCATTTTTTCCACAGGACGTAGCTATTACCCTCGAAAACTAAAACTTTTGAAATAGGAAAAGAGCCTTTAATCACATTCTTTACCATGTGCAATCATAAAATAGTCTAATATCTTCATTTTTTCCACGGACGTAGCTATTACCCTCGAAAACTAAAACTTTTGAAATAGGAAAAGAGCCTTTAATCATTCTTTACCATGTGCAATCATAAAATAGTCTAATATCTTCATTTTTTCCACGGACGTAGCTATTACCCTCGAAAACTAAAACTTTTGAAATAGGAAAAGAGCCTTTAATCACATTCTTTACCATGTGCAATCATAAAATAGTAATATCTTCATTTTTTCCAAGGACGTAGCTATTACCCTCGAAAACTAAAACTTTTGAAATAGGAAAAGAGCCTTTAATCAAATTCTTTACCATGTGCAATCATAAAATAGTCTAATATCTTCATTTTTTCCACGGATGTAGCTATTACCCCGAAAACTAAAACTTTTGAAATAGGAAAAGAGCCTTTAATCAATTCTTTACCATGTGCAATCATAAAATAGTCTAATATCTTCATTTTTTCCACGGACGAAGCTATTACCCTCGAAAACTAAAACTTTTGAAATAGGAAAAGAGCCTTTAATCATTCTTTACCATGTGCAATCATAAAATAGTCTAATATCTTCATTTTTTCCATGGACGTAGCTATTACCCCGAAAACTAAAACTTTTGAAATAGGAAAAGAGCCTTTAATCACATTCTTTACCATGTGCAATCATAAAATAGTCTAATATCTTCATTTTTTCCACAGACGTAGCTATTACCCTCGAAAACTAAAACTTTTGAAATAGGAAAAGAGCCTTTAATCACATTCTTTACCATGTGCAATCATAAAATAGTCTAATATCTTCATTTTTTCCACAGACGTAGCTATTACCCTCGAAAACTAAAACTTTTGAAATAGGAAAAGAGCCTTTAATCACATTCTTTACCATGTGCAATCATAAAATAGTCTAATATCTTCATTTTTTCCAGGACAAAGCTATTACCCTCGAAAACTAAAACTTTTGAAATAGGAAAAGAGCCTTTAATCACATTCTTTACCATGTGCAATCATAAAATAGTCTAATATCTTCATTTTTTCCACGGACAAGCTATTACCCTCGAAAACTAAAACTTTTGAAATAGGAAAAGAGCCTTTAATCACATTCTTTACCATGTGCAATCATAAAATAGTCTAATATCTTCATTTTTTCCATCGTAGCTATTACCCTCGAAAACTAAAACTTTTGAAATAGGAAAAGAGCCTTTAATCACATTCTTTACCATGTGCAATCATAAAATAGTCTAATATCTTCATTTTTTCCACGGACTAGCTATTACCCTCGAAAACTAAAACTTTTGAAATAGGAAAAGAGCCTTTAATCATTCTTTACCATGTGCAATCATAAAATAGTCTAATATCTTCATTTTTTCCACGGACGAAGCTATTACCCTCGAAAACTAAAACTTTTGAAATAGGAAAAGAGCCTTTAATCACATTCTTTACCATGTGCAATCATAAAATAGTCTAATATCTTCATTTTTTCCACGACGTAGCTATTACCCCGAAAACTAAAACTTTTGAAATAGGAAAAGAGCCTTTAATCACATTCTTTACCATGTGCAATCATAAAATAGTCTAATATCTTCATTTTTTCCACAGACGTAGCTATTACCCTCGAAAACTAAAACTTTTGAAATAGGAAAAGAGCCTTTAATCACATTCTTTACCATGTGCAATCATAAAATAGTCTAATATCTTCATTTTTTCCACAGGACGTAGCTATTACCCTCGAAAACTAAAACTTTTGAAATAGGAAAAGAGCCTTTAATCACATTCTTTACCATGTGCAATCATAAAATAGTCTAATATCTTCATTTTTTCAACATACGTAGCTATTACCCTCGAAAACTAAAACTTTTGAAATAGGAAAAGAGCCTTTAATCACATTCTTTACCATGTGCAATCATAAAATAGTCTAATATCTTCATTTTTTCCACGGACAAGCTATTACCCTCGAAAACTAAAACTTTTGAAATAGGAAAAGAGCCTTTAATCACATTTTTTACCATGTGCATTCATAAAATAGTCTAATATCTTCATTTTTTCCACGGACGTAGCTATTACCCTCGAAAACTAAAACTTTTGAAATAGGAAAAGAGCCTTTAATCACATTCTTTACCATGTGCAATCATAAAATAGTCTAATATCTTCATTTTTTCCACGGACAAAGCTATTACCCTCGAAAACTAAAACTTTTGAAATAGGAAAAGAGCCTTTAATCACATTCTTTACCATGTGCAATCATAAAATAGTCTAATATCTTCATTTTTTCCACAGACGTAGCTATTACCCCGAAAACTAAAACTTTTGAAATAGGAAAAGAGCCTTTAATCACATTCTTTACCATGTGCAATCATAAAATAGTCTAATATCTTCATTTTTTCCACAGACGTAGCTATTACCCCCGAAAACTAAAACTTTTGAAATAGGAAAAGAGCCTTTAATCACATTCTTTACCATGTGCAATCATAAAATAGTCTAATATCTTCATTTTTTCCACGGACATAGCTATTACCCTCGAAAACTAAAACTTTTGAAATAGGAAAAGAGCCTTTAATCACATTCTTTACCATGTGCAATCATAAAATAGTCTAATATCTTCATTTTTTCCACGGACGAAGCTATTACCCTCGAAAACTAAAACTTTTGAAATAGGAAAAGAGCCTTTAATCACATTCTTTACCATGTGCAATCATAAAATAGTCTAATATCTTCATTTTTTCCAACATACGTAGCTATTACCCTCGAAAACTAAAACTTTTTAAGTAGGAAAAGAGCCTTTAATCACATTCTTTACAATGTGCAATCATAAAATAGTCTAATATCTTCATTTTTTCCACGGACGAAGCTATTACCCTCGAAAACTAAAACTTTTGAAATAGGAAAAGAGCCTTTAATAACATTCTTTACCATGTGCAATCATAAAATAGTCTATATCTTCATTTTTTCCACGGACAAAGCTATTACCCTCGAAAACTAAAACTTTTGAAATAGGAAAAGAGCCTTTAATCACATTCTTTACCATGTGCAATCATAAAATAGTCTAATATCTTCATTTTTTCCACAGACGTAGCTATTACCCTCGAAAACTAAAACTTTTGAAATAGGAAAAGAGCCTTTAATCACATTCTTTACCATGTGCAATCATAAAATAGTCTAATATCTTCATTTTTTCCACAGGACGTAGCTATTACCCTCGAAAACTAAAACTTTTGAAATAGGAAAAGAGCCTTTAATCACATTCTTTACCATGTGCAATCATAAAATAGTCTAATATCTTCATTTTTTCCAACAACGTAGCTATTACCCTCGAAAACTAAAACTTTTGAAATAGGAAAAGAGCCTTTAATCATTCTTTACCATTTATAAAATAGTATATCTTCATTTTTTCCACGGACAAAGCTATTACCCTCGAAAACTAAAACTTTTGAAATAGGAAAAGAGCCTTTAATCACATTCTTTACCATTTGCAATCATAAAATAGTCTAATATCTTCATTTTTTCCATGGACGTAGCTATTACCCTCGAAAACTAAAACTTTTGAAATATTACCCTCGAAAACTAAATCTTTTGAAATAGGAAAATAGCCTTTAATCACATTTTTACCATGTGCAATCATAAAATAGTCTAATATCTTCATTTTTTCCACGGATGAGCTATTACCCTCGAAAACTAAAACTTTTGAAATAGGAAAAGAGCCTTTAATCACATTCTTTACCATGTGCAATCATAAAATAGTCTAATATCTTCATTTTTTCCACGACGTAGCTATTACCCCCGAAAACTAAAACTTTTGAAATAGGAAAAGAGCCTTTAATAACATTCTTTACCATGTGCAATCATAAGATAGTCTCATATCTTCATTTTTTCCACGGACAAAGCTATTACCCTCGAAAACTAAAACTTTTTAAATAGGAAAAGAGCCTTTAATCTTATTCTTTACCATGTGCAATCATAAAATAATCTAATATCTTCATTTTTCCACAGACGTAGCTATTACCCCCGAAAACTAAATTTTTTGAAATAAGAAAAGAGCCTTTAATCACATTCTTTACCATGTGCAATCATAAAATAGTCTAATATCTTCATTTTTTCCAAGGACGTAGCTATTACCCTCGAAAACTAAAACTTTTGACATAGGAAAAGAGCCTTTAATCAATTCTTTACCATGTGCAATCATAAAATAGTCTAATATCTTCATTTTTTCCACGGACAAAGCTATTACCCTCGAAAACTAAAACTTTTGAAATAGGAAAAGAGCCTTTAATATCATTCTTTACCATTGCAATCATAAAATAGTCTATATCTTCATTTTTTCCATGGACGTAGCTATTACCCTCGAAAACTAAAACTTTTGAAATAGGAAAAGAGCCTTTAATCACATTCTTTACCATGTGCAATCATAAAATAGTCTAATATCTTCATTTTTTCAACATACGTAGCTATTACCCTCGAAAACTAAAACTTTTGAAATAGGAAAAGAGCCTTTAATCACATTCTTTACCATGTGCAATCATAAAATTAATATCTTCATTTTTTCCACAGACAGCTATTACCTCGAAAACTAAAACTTTTGAAATAGGAAAAGAGCCTTTAATCACATTCTTTACCATGTGCAATCATAAAATAGTCTAATATCTTCATTTTTTCCATGGACGTAGCTATTACCCCCGAAAACTAAAACTTTTGAAATAGGAAAAGAGCCTTTAATAACATTCTTTACCATGTGCAATCATAAAATAGTCTATATCTTCATTTTTTCCACGGACAAAGCTATTACCCTCGAAAACTAAAACTTTTTAAATAGGAAAAGAGCCTTTAATCATTCTTTACCATGTGCAATCATAAAATAGTCTAATATCTTCATTTTTTCCACAGACGTAGCTATTACCCTCGAAAACTAAAACTTTTGAAATAGGAAAAGAGCCTTTAATCACATTCTTTACCATGTGCAATCATAAAATAGTCTAATATCTTCATTTTTTCCAAGGACGTAGCTATTACCCTCGAAAACTAAAACTTTTGAACATAGGAAAAGAGCCTTTAATCAAATTCTTTACCATGTGCAATCATAAAATAGTCTAATATCTTCATTTTTTCCACGGACGTAAAGCTATTACCCTCGAAAACTAAAACTTTTGAAATAGGAAAAGAGCCTTTAATCAAATTCTTTACCATGTGCAATCATAAAATAGTCTATATCTTCATTTTTTCCACGGACAAAGCTATTACCCTCGAAAACTAAAACTTTTGAAATAGGAAAAGAGCCTTTAATCACATTCTTTACCATGTGCAATCATAAAATAGTAATATCTTCATTTTTTCCATGGACGTAGCTATTACCCTCGAAAACTAAAACTTTTGAAATAGGAAAAGAGCCTTTAATCACATTCTTTACCATGTGCAATCATAAAATAGTCTAATATCTTCATTTTTTCCAACAAAGCTATTACCCTCGAAAACTAAAACTTTTGAAATAGGAAAAGAGCCTTTAATCATTCTTTACCATGTGCAATCATAAAATAGAATCTTCATTTTTTCCACGGAGCTATTACCCTCGAAAACTAAAACTTTTGAAATAGGAAAAGAGCCTTTAATCACATTCTTTACCATGTGCAATCATAAAATAGTCTAATATCTTCATTTTTTCCACGGACTAGCTATTACCCTCGAAAACTAAAACTTTTGAAATAGGAAAAGAGCCTTTAATCACATTCTTTACCATGTGCAATCATAAAATAGTCTAATATCTTCATTTTTTCCACGGACGTAGCTATTACCCTCGAAAACTAAAACTTTTGAAATAGGAAAAGAGCCTTTAATCAATTCTTTACCATGTGCAATCATAAAATAGTCTAATATCTTCATTTTTTCCGGACGTAGCTATTACCCTCGAAAACTAAAACTTTTGAAATAGGAAAAGAGCCTTTAATCAAATTCTTTACCATGTGCAATCATAAAATAGTCTTATCTTCATTTTTTCACGGACAGCTATGTAGCTATTACCCTCGAAAACTAAAACTTTTGAAATAGGAAAAGAGCCTTTAATCACATTCTTTACCATGTGCAATCATAAAATAGTCTAATATCTTCATTTTTTCCACGGACGAAGCTATTACCCTCGAAAACTAAAACTTTTGAAATAGGAAAAGAGCCTTTAATCATTCTTTACCATGTGCAATCATAAAATAGTCTAATATCTTCATTTTTTCCACGGAGTAGCTATTACCCCCGAAAACTAAAACTTTTGAAATAGGAAAAGAGCCTTTAATCACATTCTTTACCATGTGCAATCATAAAATAGTCTATATCTTCATTTTTTCCACGGACAAAGCTATTACCCTCGAAAACTAAAACTTTTGAAATAGGAAAAGAGCCTTTAATCATTCTTTACCATGTGCAATCATAAAATAGTCTAATATCTTCATTTTTTCCACAGACGTAGCTATTACCCCCAAAACTAAAACTTTTGAAATAGGAAAAGAGCCTTTAATCACATTCTTTACCATGTGCAATCATAAAATAGTCTAATATCTTCATTTTTTCCACGGACAGCTATTACCCTCGAAAACTAAAACTTTTGAAATAGGAAAAGAGCCTTTAATCATTCTTTACCATGTGCAATCATAAAATAGTCTAATATCTTCATTTTTTCCACGGACAAGCTATTACCCTCGAAAACTAAAACTTTTGAAATAGGAAAAGAGCCTTTAATCACATTCTTTACCATGTGCAATCATAAAATAGTCTAATATCTTCATTTTTTCCATGGACGTAGCTATTACCCTCGAAAACTAAAACTTTTGAAATAGGAAAAGAGCCTTTAATCACATTCTTTACCATGTGCAATCATAAAATAGTCTAATATCTTCATTTTTTCCACAGACGTAGCTATTACCCTCGAAAACTAAAACTTTTGAAATAGGAAAAGAGCCTTTAATCACATTCTTTACCATGTGCAATCATAAAATAGTCTAATATCTTCATTTTTTCCATGGACGTAGCTATTACCCTCGAAAACTAAAACTTTTGAAATAGGAAAAGAGCCTTTAATCACATTCTTTACCATGTGCAATCATAAAATAGTCTAATATCTTCATTTTTTCAACATAGTAGCTATTACCCCGAAAACTAAAACTTTTGAAATAGGAAAAGAGCCTTTAATCACATTCTTTACCATGTGCAATCATAAAATAGTCTAATATCTTCATTTTTTCCACGGACGTAGCTATTACCCTCGAAAACTAAAACTTTTGAAATAGGAAAAGAGCCTTTAATCACATTCTTTACCATGTGCAATCATAAAATAGTCTAATATCTTCATTTTTTCCACGGACTAGCTATTACCCTCGAAAACTAAAACTTTTGAAATAGGAAAAGAGCCTTTAATCACATTCTTTACCATGTGCAATCATAAAATAGTCTATATCTTCATTTTTTCCACGGACAAAGCTATTACCCTCGAAAACTAAAACTTTTGAAATAGGAAAAGAGCCTTTAATCACATTCTTTACCATGTGCAATCATAAAATAGTCTAATATCTTCATTTTTTCCACGGACGAAGCTATTACCCTCGAAAACTAAAACTTTTGAAATAGGAAAAGAGCCTTTAATCACATTCTTTACCATGTGCAATCATAAAATAGTCTAATATCTTCATTTTTTCCACGGATGTAGCTATTACCCTCGAAAACTAAAACTTTTGAAATAGGAAAAGAGCCTTTAATCACATTCTTTACCATGTGCAATCATAAAATAGTCTAATATCTTCATTTTTTCCACAGACGTAGCTATTACCCCCGAAAACTAAAACTTTTGAAATAGGAAAAGAGCCTTTAATCACATTCTTTACCATGTGCAATCATGAAATAGTCTAATATCTTCATTTTTTCCACGGACGTAGCTATTACCCCCGAAAACTAAAACTTTTGAAATAGAAAAGAGCCTTTAATCACATTCTTTACCATGTGCAATCATAAAATAGTCTAATATCTTCATTTTTTCCACAGACATCGCTATTACTCTCGAAAACTAAAACTTTTGAAATAGGAAAAGAGCCTTTAATCACATTCTTTACCATGTGCAATCATAAAATAGTCTAATATCTTCATTTTTTCCAACATACGTAGCTATTACCCTCGAAAACTAAAACTTTTGAAATAGGAAAAGAGCCTTTAATCACATTCTTTACCATGTGCAATCATAAAATAGTCTAATATCTTCATTTTTTCCACGGACAAAGCTATTACCCTCGAAAACTAAAACTTTTGAAATAGGAAAAGAGCCTTTAATCACATTCTTTACCATGTGCAATCATAAAATAGTCTAATATCTTCATTTTTTCCACGGACGTAGCTATTACCCTCGAAAACTAAAACTTTTGAAATAGGAAAAGAGCCTTTAATCACATTCTTTACCATGTGCAATCATAAAATAGTCTAATATCTTCATTTTTTCCACAGACATAGCTATTACCCTCGAAAACTAAAACTTTTGACAATATTACCCTCGAAAACTAAATCTTTTGAAATAGGAAAATAGCCTTTAATCACATTCTTTACCATGTGCAATCATAAAATAGTCTAATATCTTCATTTTTTCCACGGACAAAGCTATTACCCTCGAAAACTAAAACTTTTGAAATAGGAAAAGAGCCTTTAATCACATTCTTTACCATGTGCAATCATAAAATAGTCTAATATCTTCATTTTTTCAACATAGTAGCTATTACCCTCGAAAACTAAAACTTTTGAAATAGGAAAAGAGCCTTTAATCACATTCTTTACCATGTGTAATCATAAAATAGTCTAATATCTTCATTTTTTCCACGTACGTTGCTATTACCCTCGAAAACTAAAACTTTTGAAATAGGAAAAGAGCATTTAATCACATTCTTTACCATGTGCAATCATAAAATAGTCTAATATCTTCATTTTTTCCACGGAGGTAGCTATTACCCTCGAAAACTAAAACTTTTGAAATAGGAAAAGAGCCTTTAATAACATTCTTTACCATGTGCAATCATAAAATAGTCTTATATCTTCATTTTTTCCACGGACAAAGCTATTACCCTCGAAAACTAAAACTTTTGAAATAGGAAAAGAGCCTTTAATCACATTCTTTACCATGTGCAATCATAAAATAGTCTAATATCTTCATTTTTTCCACGGACGAAGCTATTACCCTCGAAAACTAAAACTTTTGAAATAGGAAAAGAGCCTTTAATCACATTCTTTACCATGTGCAATCATAAAATAGTCTAATATCTTCATTTTTTCCACGGATGTAGCTATTACCCTCGAAAACTAAAACTTTTGAAATAGGAAAAGAGCCTTTAATCACATTCTTTACCATGTGCAATCATAAAATAGTCTAATATTTTCATTTTTTCCACAGGACGTAGCTATTACCCCCGAAAACTAAAACTTTTGAAATAGGAAAAGAGGCTTTAATCTCATTCTTTACCATGTGCAATCATAAAATAGTCTAATATCTTCATTTTTTCCACGGACGTAGCTATTACCCTCGAAAACTAAAACTTTTGAAATAGAAAAGAAAGCCTTTAATCACATTCTTTACCATGTGCAATCATAAAATAGTCTAATATCTTCATTTTTTCCACAGACATAGCTATTACCCTCGAAAACTAAAACTTTTGAAATAGGAAAAGAGCCTTTAATCACATTCTTTACCATGTGCAATCATAAAATAGTCTAATATCTTCATTTTTTCCAAACATACGTAGCTATTACCCTCGAAAACTAAAACTTTTGAAATAGGAAAAGAGCCTTTAATCACATTCTTTACCATGTGCAATCATAAAATAGTCTATATCTTCATTTTTTCCACGGACAAAGCTATTACCCTCGAAAACTAAAACTTTTGAAATAGGAAAAGAGCCTTTAATCTCATTCTTTACCATGTGCAATCATAAAATAGTCTAATATATTCATTTTTTCCATGGACGTAGCTATTACCCTCGAAAACTAAAACTTTTGAAATAGGAAAAGAGCCTTTAATCACATTCTTTACCATGTGCAATCATAAAATAGTCTAATATCTTCATTTTTTCCACAGACATAGCTATTACGAAAACTAAAACTTTTCCAAAGACATAGCTATTACCCTCGAAAACTAAATCTTTTGAAATAGGAAAAGAGCCTTTAATCACATTTTTACCATGTGCAATCATAAAATAGTCTAATATCTTCATTTTTTCGACGGACAAAGCTATTACCCTCGAAAACTAAAACTTTTGAAATAGGAAAAGAGCCTTTAATCACATTCTTTACCATGTGCAATCATAAAATAGTCTAATATCTTCATTTTTTCCATGGACGTAGCTATTACCCTCGAAAACTAAAACTTTTGAAATAGGAAAAGAGCCTTTAATCACATTCTTTACCATGTGCAATCATAAAATAGTCTAATATCTTCATTTTTTCCACAGACATAGCTATTACCCTCGAAAACTAAAACTTTTCCAAGGACATAGCTATTACCCTAGAAAACTAAATCTTTTGAAATAGGAAAATAGCCTTTAATCACATTCTTTACCATGTGCAATCATAAAATAGTCTAATAACTTCATTTTTTCCACAGACGTAGCTATTACCCTCGAAAACTAAAACTTTTGAAATAGGAAAAGAGCCTTTAATCAAATTCTTTACCATGTGCAATCATAAAATAGTCTAATATCTTCATTTTTTCCACGGACAAAGCTATTACCCTCGAAAACTAAAACTTTTGAAATAGGAAAAGAGCCTTTAATCTCATTCTTTACCATGGGCAATCATAAAATAGCCTAATATCTTCATTTTTTCCACGGACGAAGCTATTACCCTCGAAAACTAAAACTTTTGCAATAGTAAAAGAGCATTTAATAACATTCTTTACCATATGCAATCATAAAATAGTCTTATATCTTCATTATTTCCACGGACAAAGCTATTACCCTCGAAAACTAAAACTTTTGAAATAGGAAAAGAGCCTTTAATCTCATTCTTTACCATGTGCAATCATAAAATAGTCTAATATCTTCATTTTTTCCACGGACGAATCTATTACCCTCGAAAACTAAAACTTTTGAAATAGGAAAAGAGCCTGTAATCACATTCTTTACCATGTGCAATCATAAAATAGTCTAACATCTTCATTTTTTCCACAGATGTAGCTATTATCCCCGATATCTAAAACTTTTGAAATAGGAAAAGAGCCTTTAATCACATTTTTTACCATGTGCAATCATAA
>NW_027063784.1:0-30751 GCF_032884065.1 Artemia franciscana
TCATTTTTTCAACATACGTAGCTATTACCCTCGAAAACTAAAACTTTTGACATAGGAAAAGAGCCTTTAAGCACATTTTTTACCACGTGCAATCATAAAATAGTCTAATATCTTCATTTTTCCAACATGCGTAGCTATTACCCTCGAAAACTAAAACTTTTGACATAGGAAAAGAGCCTTTAATCACACTCTTTACCATGTGCAATCATAAAATAGTCTAATATCTTCATTTTTTCAACATATGTAGCTATTACCCTCGAAAACTAAAACTTTGACATAGGAAAAGAGCCTTTAATCACATTCTTTACCATTTGCAATCATAAAATAGTCTAATATCTTCATTTTTTCAACATACGTAGCTATTACCCTCGAAAACTAAAACTATTGACATATGAAAAGAGCCTTTAATCACATTCTTTACCATGTGCAATCATAAAATAGTCTAATATCTTCATTTTTTCAACATACGTAGCTATTACCCTCGAAAACTAAAACTTTTGCCATAGGAAAAGAGCCTTTAATCACATTCTTTACCATTTGCAATCATAAAATAGTCTAATATCTTCATTTTTTCAACATACGTAGCTATTACCCTCGAAACCTAAGACTTTTGACATAGGAAAAGAGCCTTTAATAACATTCTTTACCATTTGCAATCATAAATAGTCTAATATCTTCATTTTTTCAACATACGTAGTTATTACCCTCGAAAACTAAAACTTTTGACATAGGAAAAGAGCCTTTAATCACATTCTTTACCATTTTCAATCATAAAATAGTCTAATATCATCATTTTTTCCACATACATTGCTATTACCCTCGAAAACTTAAAGTTTTGACATAGGAAAAGAGCCTTTAAGCACATTCTTTACCATGTGCAATCATAAAATAGTCTAATATCTTCATTTTTCCAACATACGTAGCTATTACCCTCGAAAACTAAAACTTTTGAAATAGGAAAAGAGCCTTTAATCACATTCTTTACCATTTGCAATCATAAAATAGTCTAATATCTTCATTTTTTCAACATACGTAGCTATTACCCTCGAAAACTAAAACTTTTGATATAGAAAAAGAGCCTTTAATCACATTCTTTACCATTTGCAATCATAAAATAGTCTAATATCTTCATTTTTTCAACATACGTAGCTATTACCCTCGAAAACTAAAACTTCTGACATAGGAAAAGAGCCTTTAATCACATTCTTTACCATTTGCAATCATAAAATAGTCTAATATCTTCATTTTTTCAACATACGTAGCTATTACCCTAGAAAACTCAAACTTTTGACATAGGAAAAGAGCCTTTAATCACATTCTTTACCATTTGCAATCATAAAATAGACTAATATCTTCATTTTTTCAACATACGTAGCTATTACCCTCGAAAACTAAAACTTTTGACATAGAAAAGAGCCTTTAAGCACATTCTTTACCACGTGCAATCATAAATAGTCTAATATCTTCATTTTTCCAACATACGTAGCTATTACCCTCGAAAACTAAAACTTTTGACATAGGAAAAGAGCCTTTAATCACACTCTTTACCATGTGCAATCATAAAATAGTGTAATATCTACATTTTTTCAACAAACGTAGCCATTACCCTCGAAAACTAAAACTTTTGACATAGGAAAAGAGCCTTTAATCACATTCTTTACCATTTGCAATCATAAAATAGTCTAATATCTTCATTTTTTCAACATTCGTAGCTATTACCCTCGAAAACTAAAACTTTTTACATAGAAAAAGAGCCTTTAATCACATTCTTTACATTTGCAATCATAAAATAGTCTAATATCTTCATTTTTTCAACATACGTAGCTATTACCCTCGAAAACTAAAACTTTTGATGTAGGAAAAGAGCTTTTAATCACATTCTTTACCATGGGCAATCATAAAATAGTCTAATATCTTCATTTTTTCTACATACGTAGCTATTACCCTCGAAAACTAAAACTTTTGACATAGGAAAAGAGCCTTTAATCACATTCTTTACCATGTGCAATCATAAACTAGTCTAATATCTTAATTTTTTCAACATACGTAGCTATTACCCTCGAAACTAAACTTTTGCCATAGAAAAAAAGAGCCTTTAATCACATTCTTTACCATCTGCAATCATAAAATAGTCTAATATCTTCATTTTTTCAAGATACGTAGCTATTACCCTCGAAACATAAAACTTTTGACATAGGAAAAGAGCCTTTAATAACATTCTTTACCATTTGCAATCATAAAATAGTCTAATATCTTCATTTTTTCAACATATGTAGCTATTACCCTCGAAAACTAAACTATTGACATAGGAAAAGAGCCTTTAATCACAATTCTTTACCAGTGCAATCATAAAATAGTCTAATATCTTCATTTTTTCAACATACGTAGCTATTACCCTCGAAAACTAAAACTTTTGCCATAGGAAGAGATCCTTTAATCACATTCTTTACCATGTGCAATCATAAAATAGTCTAAAATCTTCATTTTTTCAACATACGTAGCTATTACCCTCGAAAACTAAAACTTTTGCCATAGGAAGAGAGCCTTTAATCACATTCTTTACCATTTGCAATCATAAAATAGTCTAATATCTTCATTTTTTCAACATACGTAGCTATTACCCTCGAAACCTAAGACTTTTGACATAGGAAAAGAGCCTTTAATAACATTCTTTACCATTTGCAATCATAAAATAGTCTAATATTTTCATTTTTTCAACATACGTAGTTATACCCTCGAAAACTAAAACTTTTGACATAGGAAAAGAGCCTTTAATCACATTCTTTACCATTTGCAATCATAAAATAGTCTAATATCTTCATTTTTTCCACATACATAGCTATTACCCTCGAAAACTAAAAGTTTTGACATAGGAAAAGAGCCTTTAAGCACATTCTTTACCATGTGCAATCATAAAATAGTCTAATATCTTCATTTTTCCAACATACGTAGCTATTACCCTCGAAAACTAAAACTTTTGAAATAGGAAAAGAGCCTTTAATCACATTCTTTACCATTTGCAATCATAAAATAGTCTAATGTCTTCATTTTTTCAACATACGTAGCTACTACCCTCGAAAACTAAAACTTTTGACATAGGAAAAGAGCCTTTAATCACATTCTTTACCATTTGCAATCATAAAATAGTCTAATATCTTCATTTTTTCAACATACGTAGCTATTACCCTCGAAAACTAAAACTTCTGACATAGGAAAAGAGCCTTTAATCACATTCTTTACCATTTGCAATAATAAAATAGTCTATATCTTCATTTTTTCAACATACGTAGCTATTACCCAAGAAAACTAAAACTTTTGACATAGGAAAAGAGCCTTTAATCACATTCTTTACCATTTGCAATCATAAAATAGACTAATATCTTCATTTTTTCAACATACGTAGCTATTACCCTCGAAAACTAAAACTTTTTACATAGGAAAAGAGCCTTTAAGCACATTTTTTACCACGTGCAATCATAAAATAGTCTAATATCTTCATTTTTCCAACATGCGTAGCTATTACCTCGAAAACTAAAACTTTTGACATAGGAAAAGAACCTTAATCACACTCTTTACCATGTGCAATCATAAAATAGTCTAATATCTTCATTTTTCCAACATACGTAGCTATTACCTCGAAAACTAATACTTTTGACATAGGAAAAGAGCCTTTAATCACATTCTTTACCATTTGCAATCATAAATAGTCTAATATCTTCATTTTTTCAACATTCGTAGCTATTACCCTCGAAAACTAAAACTTTTGACATAGGAAAAGAGCCTTTAATCACATTCTTTACCATTTGCAATCATAAAATAGTCTAATATCTTCATTTTTTCAACACACGTAGCTATTACCCTCGAAAACTAAAACTTTTGATGTAGGAAAAGAGCCTTTAATCACATTCTTTACCATGGGCAATCATAAAATAGTCTAATATCTTCATTTTTTCTACATACGTAGCTATTACCCTCGAAAACTAAAACTTTTGACATAGGAAAAAAGCCTTTAATCACTTTCTTTACCATTTGCAATCATAAAATAGTCTAATATCTTCATTTTTTCAACATACGTAGCTATTACCTCGAAAACTAAAACTTTTGACATAGGAAAAGAGCCTTTAATCACATTCTTTACCATGTGCAACCATAAAATAGTCTAATATCTTCATTTTTTCACATACGTAGCTATTACCCTCGAAAACTAAAACTTTTGCCATAGGAAAAGAGCCTTTAATCACATTCTTTACCATCTGCAATCATAAAATAGTCTAATATCTTTATTTTTTCAAGTAACGTAGCTATTACCCTCGAAAACTAAAACTTTTGACATAGGAAAACAGCCTTTAATCACATTCTTTACCATGTGCAATCATAAAATAGTCTAAAATCTTCATTTTTTCAACATACCTAGCTATTACCCTCGAAAACTAAAACTTTTGCCATAGGAAGAGAGCCTTTAATCACATTCTTTACCATTTGCAATCATAAATAGTCTAATATCTTCATTTTTTCAACATACGTAGCTATTACCCTCGAAACCTAAGACTTTTGACATAGGAAAAGAGCCTTTAATCACATTCTTTACCATCTGCAATCATAAAATAGTCTAATATCTTAATTTTTTCAAGTAACGTAGCTATTACCCTCGAAAACTAAAACTTTTGACATAGGAAAACAGCCTTTAATCACATTCTTTACCATGTGCAATCATAAAATAGTCTAATATCTTCATTTTTTCAACATACCTAGCTATTACCCTCGAAAACTAAAACTTTTGCCATAGGAAAAGAGCCTTTAATCACATTCTTTACCATTTGCAATCATAAAATAGTCTAATATCTTCGTTTTTTCAACATACGTAGCAATTACCCTTGAAACCTAAAACTTTTGACATAGGAAAAGAGCCTTTAATCACATTCTTTACCATTTGCAATCATAAAATAGTCTAATATTTTCATTTTTTCAACATACGTAGCTATTACCCTCGAAAACTTAAACTTCTGACATAGGAAAAGAGCCTTTAATCACATTCTTTACCATTTGCAATCATAAAATAGTCTAATATTTTAATTTTTTCAACATACGTAGCTATTACCCTAGAAAACTAAAACTTTTGACATAGGAAAAGAGCCTTTAATCACATTCTTTACCATTTGCAATCATAGAATAGACTAATATCTTCATTTTTTCAACATACTTAGCTATTACCCTCGAAAACTAAAACTTTTGACATAGGAAAAGAGCTTTTAAGCACATTCTTTACCACGTGCAATCATAAAATAGTCTTTTTTTTTGTGCTGGAGCTTCGTCATTTATAGGTATATGGAGCTTCATATACCTAATGATTTTAATGATTGCCCCGTCGTCATTTATATATTCCCCTGTGCCCCCCAGCTTCCCTGTTGCAGTTGCGTCCCGGTCGTCATTTGTATCCCGGTCTGTATATACATTCGTTTTTGAATCGGTAAATGATGAAATAATTTTTTTTTGTTTTTCCCCTTTTTTCTTTTTAGTTTTTTTGTAGTTTTTACCTTTTTTTTTAGTTTTTTTAGTTTTTTTTACTTATTTCCTTCATTTATATGTCGTCGTTTATATTGTATGTCGTCGTTTTTAAGTCGTCTTCACTTATGTCGTCATTTATACTCCCTGTGTCCCGGTCGTAATCAATTCCCAATTTGATTAGTATTTGCAATCACCATCAACAAAGCTCAAGGGCAATCATTAGAATCATGAGGTATAACTAAAAAAACTAAAAAAAAGGTAAAAACTAAAACCTAAAAAAAAGACCAATTCAAAAACGAATGTATATACAGACCGGGACACCTGGACACAAATGACGACCGGGACACAGGGAATATAAATGACGACCGGGAAACAGGGTCACAACTACAACGGGGACGCCGGGAGGCACAGGGGGATATATAAGTAACGACGGCGACACGGTGAATCGTCGATTAGCAATCACCATCAACAAAGCTCAAGGGCAATCATTAGAATCATGAGGTATAGATCTGAATACGTGTGTCCCTGTGTCCCGGTCGTCATTTATATTCCCTGTGTCCTGGTCGTCATTTGTGTCCCGGTGTCCCAGTCTGTAATTTCTCTTTGAGTGTCCCGGTCGTCATTTATATTCCCTGTGTCCCGGTCGTCATTTGTGTCCCGGTGTCTTGGTCTGTATATACATTTGTTTTTCAATTGGTATATCATGAAATAAATTTTTGTGTTTTTCCCCTTTTTTTCTTTTAGTTTTTTTATGGTTTTTACCCTTTTTTTAGTTTTTTTAGTTTTTTCTTTTATCTTTTTATTTTTTTTTGTGCTGGAGCTTCAGTTTTGGAAGCAATTTTTTTAAGCAGCTTATTTTTTAGCAGCTTCCTTGACTGTTGCCATTGTAGGTTCGCGCCACCCTAACATCTAGTTGGTTCGGGCGCTTCCTGTGTCCCGGTGTCCCGGTCGTCATTTGTGTCCCGGTGTCCCGGTCTGTATATACACTCGTTTTAAATTGGTCTTTTTTTTTAGTTTTTAGTTTTTACCTTTTTTTAGTTTTTTTAGTTATACCTAATGATTTTAATGATTGCCCCGTCGTCATTTATATATCCCCCTGTGCCCCCAGCGTCCCTGTTGCAGTTGTGTCCCGGTCATCATTTATATTCCCTGTGTTCCGGTCGTCATTTGTGTCCCGGTGTCCCGGTCTGTATATACACTCGTTTTGGAATTGGTCTTTTTTTTTAGTTTTTAGTTTTTTACCTTTTTTTAGTTTTTTTAGTTATACCTAATGATTTTAATGATTGCCCCGTCGTCATTTATATATCCCCCTGTGCCCCCCAGCGTCCCTGATGCAGTTGTGTCCCGGTCTTCATTTATATTCCCTGCGTCCCGGTCGTCATTTGTGTCCCGGTCTATATATACATTAGTTTTGAATCAGTAAATGATGAAATAATTTTTTTTGTTTTTCCCTTTTTTCTTTTTAGTTTTTTGTAGTTTTTACCTTTTTTTTAGTTTTTTTAGTTTTTTTTTACTTATATCCTTCATTTATATGTCGTCATTTATATTGTATGTCGTCGTTTTTATGTCGTCTTCACTTATGTCTTCATTTATACTTCCCTGTGTCCCGGTCGTAATCAATTCCCAATTTGATTAGTATTTGCAATCACCATCAACAAAGCTCAAGGACAATCATTAGAATCATGAGGTATAACTAAAAAAACTAAAAACAAGGTAAAAAACTAAAACCTAAAAAAAGACCAATTCAAAAACGAATGTATATACAGACCGGGACACCGGGACACAAATGACGACCGGGACACAAGGAATATAAATGACGCCCCAGACCCTCAAAGAGAAATCACAAACTGGGACACCGGGACACAAATGACGACCGGGACACAGGGAATATAAATGACGACCGGGACACAGGGTCACAACTACAACGGGGACGCCGGGGGGCACAGGGGGATATATAAGTAACGACGGCGACACGGGGAATCGTCGATTAGCAATCACCATCAACAAAGCTCCAGGGCAATCATTAGAATCTTGAGGTATAGATCTAAATAAGTGTATCCCTGTGTCCCGGTCGTCATTTATATTCCCTGTGTCCTGGTCGTCATTTGTGTCCCGGTGTCCCAGTCTGTAATTTCTCTTTGAGTGTCCCGGTCGTCATTTATATTCCCTGTGTCCCGGTCGTCATTTGTGTCCCGATGTCTTGGTCTGTATATACATTTGTTTTTCAATTGGTATATGATGAAATAAATTTTTGTGTTTTTCCCCTTTTTTCTTTTTAGTTGTTTTTGGTTTTACCTTTTTTTTAGTTTTTTCAATTTTCTTTTTATTTTTTATTGTGCTGGAGCTTCAGTTTTGGAAGCTATTTTTTTAAGCAGCTTTTTTTAGCAGCTTCCTTGACTGTTGCCATTGTAGGTTCGCGCCACCCTAACATTTAGTTGGTTCGGGCGCTTCCTGTGTCCCGGTGTCCCGGTCGTCATTTGTGTCCCGGTCTGTATATACACTCGTTTTTGAATTGGTCTTTTTTTTAGTTTTTAGTTTTTTACCTTTTTTTAGTTTTTTTTTAGTTATACCTAATGATTTTAATGATTGCCCCGTCGTCATTTATATATCCCCCTGTGCCCCCAAGCGTCCCTGTTGCAGTTGTGTCCCGGTCATCATTTATATTCCCTGTGTCCCGGTCGTCATTTGTGTCCCGGTCTGTATATACATTCGTTTTTGAATCGGTAAATGATGAAATAAATTTTTGTGTTTTTCCCCTTTTTTTCTTTTTATTTTTTTTTGGTTTTTACTTTTTTTTTAGTTTTTTTAGTTTTTTCTCTTTTCTTTTTATTTTTTTTTTGTGCTGGAGCTTCAGTTTTGGAAGCTATTTTTTTAAGCAGCTTTTTGTTAGCAGCTTCCTTGACTTTTGCCATTGTAAGTTCGCGCCACCCTAACATCTAGTTGGTTCGGGCGCTTCCTGTGTCCCGGTGTCCCGGTCGTCATTTGTGTCCCGGTGTCCCGGTCTGTATATACACTCGTTTTTGAATTGGTCTTTTTTTTAGTTTTTAGTTTTTTACCTTTTTTTAGCTTTTTTAGTTATACCTAATGATTTTAATGATTGCCCCGTCGTCATTTATATATCCCCCTGTGCCCCCAGCGTCCCTGTTGCAGTTTTGTCCCGGTCATCATTTATATTCCCTGCGTCCCAGTCGTCATTTGTGTCCCGGTCTGTATATACATTCGTTTTTGAATCGGTAAATGATGAAATAATTTTTTATGTTTTTCCCCTTTTTTCTTTTTAGTTTTTTTGTAGTTTTTACCTTTTTTTTAGTTTTTTTAGTTTTTTTTGTTACTTATGTCCTTCATTTATATGTCGTCGTTTATATTGTATGTCGTCGTTTTTATGTCGTCTTCACTTATGTCGTCATTTATAATCCCTGTGTCCCGGTCGTAATCAATCCCCAATTTGATTAGTATTTGCAATCACCATCAACAAAGCTCAAGGGCAATCATTAGAATCATGAGGTATAACTAAAAAAACTAAAAAAAAGGTAAAAAACTAAAACCTAAAAAAAATACCAATTCAAAAACGAATGTATATACAGACCGGGACACCGGGACACAAATGACGACCGGGACACAAGGAATATAAATGACGCCCCAGACCCTCAAAGAGAAATCACAGACTGGGACACCGGGAACAAATGACGACCGGGACACAGGGAATATAAATAATGACCCGGACACAGGGTCACAACTACAACGGGGACGCGGGGGGGCACAGGGGGATATATAAGTAACGACGGCGACACGGGGAATCGTCGATTAGCAATCACCATCAACAAAGCTCAAGGGCAATCATTAGAATCATGAGGTAGAGATCTGAATACGTGTGTCCCTGTGTCCCGGTCGTCATTTATATTACCTGTGTCCTGGTCGTCATTTGTGTCCTGGTGTCCCAGTCTGTAATTTCTTTTTGAGTGTCCCGGTCGTCATTTATATTCCCTGTGTCCCGGTCGTCATTTGTGTCCCGGTGTCTTGGTCTGTATATACATTTGTTTTTCAATTGGTATATGATGAAATAAATTTTTGTATTTTTCCCCTTTTTTTCTTTTTAGTTTTTTTGTAGTTTTTACCTTTTTTTTAGTTTTTTTAGTTTTTTTTTACTTATGTCCTTCATTTATATGGCGTCGTTTATATTGTATGTCCTCGTTTTTATGTCGTCTTCACTTATGTCGTCATTTATACTCCCTGTGTCCCGGTCGTAATCAATTCCCAATTTGATTAGTATTTGCAATCACCATCAACAAAGCTCAAGGGCAATCATTAGAATCATGGGGTATAACTAAAAAACTAAAAAAAAGATAAAAAACTAAAACCTAAAAAAAGACCAATTCAAAAACGAATGTATATACAGACCGGGACACCGGGACACAAATGACGACTGGGACACAAGGAATATAAATGACGCCCCAGACCCTCAAAGAGAAATCACAGACTGGGACACCGGGACACAAATGACGACCGGGACTCAGGGAATATAAATGACGACTGGGACACAGGGTCACAACTACAACGGGGACCCCGGGGGGCACAGGGGGATATATAAGTAACGACGGCGACACGGGGAATCGTCGATTAGCAATCACCATCAACAAAGCTCAAGGGCAATCATTAGAATCCTGAGGTATAGATCTGAATACGTGTGTCCCTGTGTCCCGGTCGTCATTTATATTCCCTGTGTCCTGGTCGTCTTTTGTGTCCCGGTGTCCCAGTCTGTAATTTCTCCTTGAGTGTCCCGGTCGTCATTTGTGTCCCGGTGTCTTGGTCTGTATATACATTTGTTTTTCAATTGGTATATGATGAATAAATTGTTTTGTTTTTCCCCTTTTTTTCTTTTTAGTTTTTTTTTGGTTTTTACCTTTTTTTTTAGTTTTTTTTCTTTTCTTTTTTTTTGTGCTGGAGCTTCAGTTTTGGAAGCTATTTTTTAAAGCTGCTTTTTTTAGCATCTTCCTTGACTGTTGCCATTGTAGGTTCGCGCCACCCTAACATTTAGTTGGTTCGGGCGCTTCCTGTGTCCCGGTCGTCATTTGTGTCCCGGTGTCCCGGTCTGTATATACACTCGTTTTTGAATTGGCCTTTTTTTAGTTTTTAGTTTTTTACCTTTTTTTAGTTTTTTTAGTTATACCTAATGTGTTTAATGATTGCCCCGTCGTCATTTATATATTCCCCTGTGCCCCCCAGCGTCCCTGTTGCAGATGTGACCCGGTCATCATTTATATTCCCTGCTTCCCGGTCGTCATTTGTGTCCCGGTCTGTATATACATTCGTTTTTGAATCGGTAAATGATGAAATAATTTTTTTTTGTTTTTCCCCTTTTTTCTTTTTAGTTTTTTTGTAGTTTTTACCTTTTTTTTAGTTTTTTTAGTTTTTTCTTTTTTCTTTTTATTTTTTTTTTGCTGGAGCTTCAGTTTTGGAAGGTATTTTTTTAAGCAGCTTTTTTTAGCAGCTTCCTTGACTGTTGCCATTGTAGGTTCGCGCCACCCTAACATCTAGTTGGTTCGGGCGCTTCCTGTGTCCCGGTGTCCCGGTCGTCATTTGTGTCCCGGTGTCCCGGTCTGTATATACACTCGTTTTTGAATTGGTCTTTTTTTTAGTTTTTAGTTTTTTACCTTTTTTTAGTTTTTTTAGTTATACCTAATGATTTTAGTGATTGCCCCGTCGTCATATATATATACCCCTGTGCCCCCCAGCGTCCCTGTTGCAGTTGTGTCCCGGTCATCATTTATATTCCCTGTGTCCCGGTCGTCATTTGTGTCCCGGTCTGTATATACATTCGTTTTTGAATCGGTAAATGATGAAATAATTTTTTTTGTTTTTCCCCTTTTTTCTTTTTAGTTTTTTTTGTAGTTTTTACCTTTTTTTAGTTTTTTTAGTTTTTTTTTTAATTATGTCCTTCATTTATATGTCGTCGTTTATATTGTATGTCGTCGTTTTTATGTCGTCTTCACTTATGTCGTCATTTATACTCCCTGTGTCCCGATCGTAATCAATTCCCAATTTGATTAGTATTTGCAATCACCATCAACAAAGCTCAAGGGCAATCATTAGAATCATGAGGTATAAGTAAAAAAACTAAAAAAAAGGTAAAAACTAAAACCTAAAAAAAAGACCAATTCAAAAACGAATGTATATACAGACCGGGACACCGGGACACAAATGACGACCGGGAAACAAGGAATATAAATGTCGCCCCAGACCCTCAAAGAGAAATCACAGACTGGGACACCGGGACACAAATGACGACCGGAACACAGGGAATATAAATGACGACCGGGACACAGGGTCACCACTACAACGGGGACGCCGGGGGGCACAGGGGGATATATAAGTAACGACGGCGACACGGGGAATCGTCGATTAGCAATCACTATCAACAAAGCTCAAGGGCAATCATTAGAATCATGAGGTAAAGATCTGAATACGTGTGTCCCTGTGTCCCGGTCGTCATTTATATTCCCTGTGTCCTGGTCGTCATTTGTGTCCCAGTGTCCCAGTCTGTAATTTCTCTTTGAGTGTCCCGGTCGTCATTTATATTCCCTGTGTCCCGGTCGTCATTTGTGTCCCGGTGTCTTGGTCTGTATATACATTTGTTTTTCAATTGGTACATGATGAAATAAATTTTTGTGTTTTTCCCCTTTTTTTCTTTTTAGTTTTTTTTTGTTTTTTTTTTAGTTTTCTTAGTTTTTTCTCTTTTCTTTTTATTTTTTTTTGTTCTGGATCTTCAGTTTTGGAAGCTATTTTTTTAAGCAGCTTTTTTTAGCAGCTTCCTTGACTGTTGCCATTGTAGGTTCGTGCCACCCTAACATCTAGTTGGTTCGGGCGCTTCCTGTGTCCCGGTGTCCCGGTCGTCATTTGTGTCCCGGTGTCCCGGTCTGTATATACACTCGTTTTTGAATTGGTCTTTTTTTTTAGTTTTTTACCTTTTTTTAGTTTTTTTAGTTATACCTAATGATTTTAATGATTGCCCCGTCGTCATTTATATATCCCCCTGTGCCCCCCAGCGTCCCTGTTGCAGTTGTGTCCCGGTCATCATTTATATTCCCTGCGTCTCGGTCGTCATTTGTGTCCCGTTCTGTATATACATTCGTTTTTGAATCGGTAAATGATGAAATATTTTTTTTTGTTTTTCCCCTTTTTTCTTTTTAGTTTTTTTGTAGTTTTTACCTTTTTTTTAGTTTTTTTTGTTTTTTTTTTTTACTTATTTCCTTCATTTATATGTCGTCGTTTATATTGTATGTCGCCGTTTTTATGTCGTCTTCACTTATGTCGTCATTTATACTCCCTGTGTCCCGGTCATAATCAATTCCCAATTTGATTAGTATTTGCAATCACCATCAACAAAGCTCAAGGGCAATCATTAGAATCATGAGGTATAACTAAAAAAACTAAAAAAAGGTAAAAAACTAAAACCTAAAAAAAAGACCAATTCAAAAACGAATGTATATACAGACCGGGACACCGGGACACAAATGACGACCGGGAAACAAGGAATATAAATGACGCCCCAGTCCCTCAAAGAGAAATCACAGACTGGGACACCGGGACACAAATGACGACCGGGACACAGGGAATATAAATGACGACCGGGACACAGGGTCACAACTATAACGGGGACGCCCGGGGGCACAGGGGGATATATAAGTAACAACGACGACACGGGGAATCGTCGATTAGCAATCACCATCAACAAAGCTCAAGGGCAATCATTAGAATCATGAGGTATAGATCTGAATACGTGTGACCCTGTGTCTCGGTCGTCATTTATATTCCCTGTGTCCTGGTCGTCATTTGTGTCCCGGTGTCCCAGTTTGTAATTTCTCTTTGAGTGTCCCGGTCGTCATTTATATTCCCTGTGCCCCAGTCGTCATTTGTGTCCCGGTGTCTTGGTCTGTATATACATTTGTTTTTCAATTGGTATATGATGAAATAAATTTTTGTGTTTTTCACCTTTTTTTCTTTTTAGTTTTTTTTGGTTTCTACCTTTTTTTTTAGTTTTTTTAGTTTTTTCTCTTTTCTTTTTATTTTTTTTTTGTGCTGGAGCTTCAGTTTTGGAAGCTATTTTTTTAAGCAGCTTTTTTTTTAGCAGCTTCCTTGACTGTTGCCATTGTAGGTTCGCGCCACCCTAACATCTAGTTGGTTCGGGCGCTTCCTGTGTCCCGGTGTCCCGGTCGTCATTTGTGTCCCGGTGTCCCGGTCTGTATATACACTCGTTTTTGAATTGGTCTTTTTTTTAGTTTTTAGTTTTTTACCTTTTTTTAGTTTTTTTAGTTATACCTAATGATTTTAATGATTGCCCCGTCGTCATTTATATATCCCCCTGTGCCCCCCAGCGTCCCTGTTGCAGTTGTGTCCCGGTCTGTATATACATTCGTTTTTGAATCGGTAAATGATGAAATATTTTTTTTTCCCCTTTTTTCTTTTTAGTTTTCTTGTAGTCTTTACCTTTTTTTTAGTTTTTTTATTTTTTTTTTTTTTACTTATGTCCTTCATTTATATGTCGTCGTTTATATTGTATCCATCAGGAGGGATGGGGCAGTGTACATCGTCAGAAAAGAAGCCATGACATTTAGAAAGAACGTTAAATAAGGAATCTAATGGCACTATATTTATTTGTTTTTATTTAACATATTTCCTTTAGAAATGGTCAACCACTGAAGTAATAATAAAGAATAACCTTTGGAAGAATATAGATACTTAATTAGGTTGCATTAGAGGGTATCAGCCTAGGATTTCTTCTCTCCAGAAGGAAACATGCTAAAAATAAAGCGATTCTTACTCATAATATGCTCAGAAGTTTTTACTCAAACAGATCCTCTAGGTATACTACAGTAATTCACTTTTTTTATAAATAAAAGAATTTTTACAATGGGCAAGTCCACATGAAGTTAACAAATTAAATATGTTTTACAACCCTGACCTAGTCTTCATTACCTGACACGTGAGCGGCAACACGTGAAATAGGCAATAGCCCCAGGCAGCTTTGGAAGATAGTATCGAAGCTAACACCGTAACAACGAAACATGTGAAACTCGTTGGAATAAAGTTTCAAATTTACGGTATTTATGGGTATCAGTTTAGGAATTTTTTTTAGTTTAGCTCAAAAATTTTACTTCAACATACTCTATAGGCAGAGACTATTGTCATTCACTTTTCTTATATAAAAGATAACTTTTACAATGGGTAACAAATTAACCAACACAATGAAAATATTCTTACGACCTTGAACTCATTTGTCATTATAAGGTCAAACAGCAACACGTACAGAGATAAAAAGTTGCCCCCAACAGCTATGGAAGAGTTTCAATGCTAATACTAGGTTCGTCTTTGCAAATCTAACACGATCAATATCGCTGCCTGAAAAAAAAAATTTTCCTCACATTTTTCTGATGATCCACCTCTGTGTGAAGCTACGAATAAAGACGTTATCCACCACCATATGTCAAAACTTAAGTTTTCGAGGGTAATAGCTACGTATGTTAAAAAAATGAAGATACTAGACTATTTTTTGATTGCAAATGGTAAAGAATGTGATTAAAGGCTCATTTCCTATTTCAAAAGTTTTAGTTTTCGAGGGTAATAGCTACTATGTTGAAAAAAATGAAGATATTAGACTATTTTATGATTGCAAATGGTAAAGAATGTGATTAAAAACTCTTTTCCTATTTCAAAAGTTTTAGTTTTCGAGGGTAATAGCTGTGTCTGTGAAAAAAATGAAGATATTAGATTATTTTATGATTGCACATGGTAAAGAATGTGATTAAAGGCTCTTTTCCTATTTGAAAAGTTTTAGTTTTCGAGGGTAATAGCTACGTATGTTGAAAAAATGAAGATATTAAACTATTTTATGATTGCACATCGTAAAGAATGTGATTAAAGGCTCTTTTCCTATTTCAAAAGTTTTAGTTTTTGAGGGTAATAGCTACGTATGTTGAAAAAATGAAGATATTAGACAATTTTATGATTGCACATGTAAAGAATGTGATTAAAGGCTCTTTTCCTATTTCAAAAGTTTTAGTTTTCGGGGGTAATAGCTACGTATGTGGAAAAAATGAAGATATTAGACTATTTTTTGATTGCAAATGGTAAAGAATGTGATTAAAGGCTCTTTTCCTATTTCAAAAGTTTTAGTTTTCGAGGGTAATAGCTATGTCTGTGGAAAAAATGAAGATATTAGACTATTTTATGATTGCAGATGGTAAAGAATGTGATTAAAGGCTCTTTTCCTATTTCAAAAGTTTTAGTTTTTGAGGGTAATAGCTAAGTATGTTGAAAAAATGAAGATATTAGACTATTTTATGATTGCAAATGGTAAAGAATGTGATTAAAGGCTCTTTTCCTATTTCAAAAGTTTTAGTTTTCGAGGGTAATAGCTACGTATGTTGAAAAAATGAAGATATTAGAACTATTTTATGATTGCAAATGGTAAAGAATGTGATTAAAGGCTCTTTTCCTATGTCAAAAGTTTTAGTTTTCGAGGGTAATAGCTACGTATGTTGAAAAAATGAAGATATTAGACTATTTTATGATTGCAAATGGTAAAGAATGTGATTAAAGGCTCTTTTCCTATGTCAAAAGTTTTAGTTTTCGAGGGTAATAGCTACGTATGTTGAAAAAATGAAGATATTAGACTATTTTATGATTGCAAATGGTAAAGAATGTGATTAAAGGCTCTTTTCCTATGTCAAAAGTTTTAGTTTTCGAGGGTAATAGCTACGTATGTTGAAAAAATGAAGATATTAGACTATTTTATGATTGCAAATGGTAAAGAATGTGATTAAAGGCTCTTTTCCTATGTCAAAAGTTTTAGTTTTCGAGGGTAATAGCTACGTATGTTGAAAAAATGAAGATATTAGACTATTTTATGATTGCAAATGGTAAAGAATGTGATTAAAGGCTCTTTTCCTATGTCAAAAGTTTTAGTTTTCGAGGGTAATAGCTACGTATGTTGAAAAAATGAAGATATTAGACTATTTTATGATTGCAAATGGTAAAGAATGTGATTAAAGGCTCTTTTCCTGTTTCAAAAGTTTTAGTTTTCGAGGGTAATAGCTACGTATGTTGAAAAAATGAAGATATTAGACTATTTTATGATTGCACATGGTAAAGAATGTGATTAAAGGCTCTTTTCCTATTTCAAAAGTTTTAGTTTTCGAGGGTAATAGCTACGTATGTTGAAAAAATGAAGATATTAGACTATTTTATGATTGCACATGGTAAAGAATGTGATTAAAGGCTCTTTTCCTATTTCAAAAGTTTTAGTTTTCGAGGGTAATAGCTACGTATGTTGAAAAAATGAAGATATTAGACTATTTTATGATTGCAAATGGTAAGAATGTGATTAAAGGCTCTTTTCCTATTTCAAAAGTTTTAGTTTTCGAGGGTAATAGCTACGTATGTTGAAAAAATGAAGATATTAGACTATTTTATGATTGCACATGGTAAAGAATGTGATTAAAGGCTCTTTTCCTATTCAAAAGTTTTAGTTTTCGAGGGTAATAGCTACTTGTTGAAAAAATGAAGATATTAGACAATTTTATGATTGCACATGGTAAAGAATGTGATTAAAGGCTCTTTTCCTATTTCAAAAGTTTTAGTTTTCGAGGGTAATAGCTACGTATGTTGAAAAAATGAAGATATTAGACTATTTTATGATTGCAAATGGTAAAGAATATGATTAAAGGCTCTTTTCCTATTTCAAAAGTTTTAGTTTTCGAGGGTAATAGCTACGTTGTTGAAAAAATGAAGATATTAGACTATTTTATGATTGTACATGGTAAAGAATGTGATTAAAGGCTCTTTTCCTATTTCAAAAGTTTTAGTTTTCGAGGGTAATAGCTACGTATGTTGAAAAAATGAAGATATTAGACTATTTTATGATTGCAAATGGTAAAGAATGTGATTAAAGGCTCTTTTCCTATTTAAAAGTTTTAGTTTTCGAGGGTAATAGCTACGTATGTTGAAAAAATGAAGATATTAGACTATTTTATGATTGCACATGGTAAGAATGTGATTAAAGGCTCTTTTCCTATGTCAAAAGTTTTAGTTTTCGAGGGTAATAGCTACGTATGTTGAAAAAATGAAGATATTAGACTATTTTATGATTGCAAATGGTAAAGAATGTGATTAAAGGCTCTTTTCCTATTTCAAAAGTTTTAGTTTTCGAGGGTAATAGCTACGTATGTTGAAAAAATGAAGATATTAGACTATTTTATGATTGCAAATGGTAAAGAATGTGATTAAAGGCTCTTTTCCTATGTCAAAAGTTTTAGTTTTCGAGGGTAATAGCTACGTATGTTGAAAAAATGAAGATATTAGACTATTTTATGATTGCACATGGTAAAGAATGTGATTAAAGGCTCTTTTCCTATTTCAAAAGTTTTAGTTTTCGAGGGTAATAGCTACGTATGTTGAAAAAATGAAGATATTAGACTATTTTATGATTGCAAATGGTAAAGAATGTGATTAAAGGCTCTTTTCCTATGTCAAAAGTTTTAGTTTTCGAGGGTAATAGCTTTGTCTGTGGAAAAAATGAAGATATTAGACAATTTTATGATTGTACATGGTAAAGAATGTGATTAAAGGCTCTTTTCCTATTTCAAAAGTTTTAGTTTTCGAGGGTAATAGCTACGTATGTTGAAAAAATGAAGATATTAGACTATTTTATGATTGCAAATGGTAAAGAATGTGATTAAAGGCTCTTTTCCTATTTAAAAGTTTTAGTTTTCGAAGGTAATAGCTACGTATGTTGAAAAAATGAAGATATTAGACTATTTTATGATTGCACATGGTAAAGAATGTGATTAAAGGCTCTTTTCCTATGTCAAAAGTTTTAGTTTTCGAGGGTAATAGCTACGTATGTTGAAAAAATGAAGATATTAGACTATTTTATGATTGCAATGGTAAAGAATGTGATTAAAGGCTCTTTTCCTATTTCAAAAGTTTTAGTTTTCGAGGGTAATAGCTACGTATGTTGAAAAAATGAAGATATTAGACTATTTTATGATTGCAAATGGTAAAGAATGTGATTAAAGGCTCTTTTCCTATGTCAAAAGTTTTAGTTTTCGAGGGTATAGCTACGTATGTTGAAAAAATGAAGATATTAGACTATTTTATGATTGCAAATGGTAAAGAATGTGATTAAAGGCTCTTTTCCTATTTCAAAAGTTTTAGTTTTCGAGGGTAATAGCTACGTATGTTGAAAAAATGAAGATATTAGACTATTTTATGATTGCAAATGGTAAAGAATGTGATTAAAGGCTCTTTTCCTATGTCAAAAGTTTTAGTTTTCGAGGGTAATAGCTACGTATGTTGAAAAAATGAAGATATTAGACTATTTTATGATTGCAAATGGTAAGAATGTGATTAAAGGCTCTTTTCCTATTTCAAAAGTTTTAGTTTTCGAGGGTAATAGCTACGTATGTTGAAAAAATGAAGATATTAGACTATTTTATGATTGCAAATGGTAAAGAATGTGATTAAAGGCTCTTTTCCTATGTCAAAAGTTTTAGTTTTCGAGGGTAATAGCTACGTATGTTGAAAAAATGAAGATATTAGACTATTTTATGATTGCAAATGGTAAAGAATGTGATAAAGGCTCTTTTCCTATTTCAAAAGTTTTAGTTTTCGAGGGTAATAGCTAAGTATGTTGAAAAAATGAAGATATTAGACTATTTTATGATTGCACTGGTAAAGAATGTGATTAAAGGCTCTTTTCCTATTCAAAAGTTTTAGTTTTAGTTTTCGAGGGTAATAGCTACGTATGTTGAAAAAATGAAGATATTAAACTATTTTATGATTGCACATGGTAAAGAATGTGATTAAAGGCTCTTTTCCTATTTCAAAAGTTTTAGTTTTCGAGGGTAATAGCTACGTATGTTGAAAAAATGAAGATATTAGACTATTTTATGATTGCAATGGTAAAGAATGTGATTAAAGGCTCTTTTCCTATGTCAAAAGTTTTAGTTTTCGAGAGGTAATAGCTACGTATGTTGAAAAAATGAAGATATTAGACTATTTTATGATTGCAAATGGTAAAGAATGTGATTAAAGGCTCTTTTCCTATTTCAAAAGTTTTAGTTTTCGAGGGTAATAGCTACGTATGTTGAAAAAATGAAGATATTAGACTATTTTATGATTGCAAATGGTAAAGAATGTGATTAAAGGCTCTTTTCCTATGTCAAAAGTTTTAGTTTTCGAGGGTAATAGCTACGTATGTTGAAAAAATGAAGATATTAGACTATTTTATGATTGCAAATGGTAAAGAATGTGATTAAAGGCTCTTTTCCTATTTCAAAAGTTTTAGTTTTCGAGGGTAATAGCTACGTATGTTGAAAAAATGAAGATATTAGACTATTTTATGATTGCAAATGGTAAAGAATGTGATTAAAGGCTCTTTTCCTATGTCAAAAGTTTAGTTTTCGAGGGTAATAGCTACGTATGTTGAAAAAATGAAGATATTAGACTATTTTATGATTGCACATGGTAAAGAATGTGATTAAAGGCTCTTTTCCTATTTCAAAAGTTTTAGTTTTCGAGGGTAATAGCTACGTATGTTGAAAAAATGAAGATATTAGACTATTTTATGATTGCACATGGTAAAGAATGTGATTAAAGGCTCTTTTCCTATTTCAAAAGTTTTAGTTTTCGAGGGTAATAGCTTTGTCTGTGGAAAAAATGAAGATATTAGACTATTTTATGATTGCAATGGTAAAGAATGTGATTAAAGGCTCTTTTCCTATTTCAAAAGTTTTAGTTTTCGAGGGTAATAGCTACGTATGTTGAAAAAATGAAGATATTAGACTATTTTATGATTGCAAATGGTAAAGAATGTGATTAAAGGCTCTTTTCCTATTTAAAAGTTTTAGTTTTCGAGGGTAATAGCTACGTATGTTGAAAAAATGAAGATATTAGACTATTTTATGATTGCACATGGTAAAGAATGTGATTAAAGGCTCTTTTCCTATTCAAAAGTTTTAGTTTTCGAGGGTAATAGCTACGTATGTTGAAAAAATGAAGATATTAGACTATTTTATGATTGCAAATGGTAAAGAATGTGATTAAAGGCTCTTTTCCTATTTCAAAAGTTTTAGTTTTCGAGGGTAATAGCTTTGTCTGTGGAAAAAATGAAGATATTAGACAATTTTATGATTGCAAATGGTAAAGAATGTGATTAAAGGCTCTTTTCCTATGTCAAAAGTTTTAGTTTTCGAGGGTAATAGCTACGTATGTTGAAAAAATGAAGATATTAGACTATTTTATGATTGCACATGGTAAAGAATGTGATTAAAGGCTCTTTTCCTATTTAAAAGTTTTAGTTTTCGAGGGTAATAGCTACGTATGTTGAAAAAATGAAGATATTAGACTATTTTATGATTGCAAATGGTAAAGAATGTGATTAAAGGCTCTTTTCCTATTTCAAAAGTTTTAGTTTTCGAGGGTAATAGCTTTGTCTGTGGAAAAAATGAAGATATTAGACAATTTTATGATTGCACATGGTAAAGAATGTGATTAAAGGCTCTTTTCCTATTTCAAAAGTTTTAGTTTTCGAGGGTAATAGCTACGTATGTTGAAAAAATGAAGATATTAGACTATTTTATGATTGCAAATGGTAAAGAATGTGATTAAAGGCTCTTTTCCTATTTCAAAAGTTTTAGTTTTCGAGGGTAATAGCTACGTATGTTGAAAAAATGAAGATATTAGACTATTTTATGATTGCAATGGTAAAGAATGTGATTAAAGGCTCTTTTCCTATGTCAAAAGTTTTAGTTTTCGAGGGTAATAGCTACGTATGTTGAAAAAATGAAGATATTAGACTATTTTATGATTGCAAATGGTAAAGAATGTGATTAAAGGCTCTTTTCCTATTTCAAAAGTTTTAGTTTTCGAGGGTAATAGCTACGTATGTTGAAAAAATGAAGATATTAGACTATTTTATGATTGCAAATGGTAAAGAATGTGATTAAAGGCTCTTTTCCTATGTCAAAAGTTTTAGTTTTCGAGGGTAATAGCTACGTATGTTGAAAAAATGAAGATATTAGACTATTTTATGATTGCAATGGTAAAGAATGTGATTAAAGGCTCTTTTCCTATTTCAAAAGTTTTAGTTTTCGAGGGTAATAGCTACGTATGTTGAAAAAATGAAGATATTAGACTATTTTATGATTGCAAATGGTAAAGAATGTGATTAAAGGCTCTTTTCCTATTTCAAAAGTTTTAGTTTTCGAGGGTAATAGCTTTGTCTGTGGAAAAAATGAAGATATTAGACAATTTTATGATTGCAAATGGTAAAGAATGTGATTAAAGGCTCTTTTCCTATTCAAAAGTTTTAGTTTTCGAGGGTAATAGCTACGTATGTTGAAAAAATGAAGATATTAGACTATTTTATGATTGCAAATGGTAAAGAATGTGATTAAAGGCTCTTTTCCTATTTCAAAAGTTTTAGTTTTCGAGGGTAATAGCTACGTATGTTGAAAAAATGAAGATATTAGACTATTTTATGATTGCAAATGGTAAAGAATGTGATTAAAGGCTCTTTTCCTATTTCAAAAGTTTTAGTTTTCGAGGGTAATAGCTACGTATGTTGAAAAAATGAAGATATTAGACAATTTTATGATTGCACATGGTAAAGAATGTGATTAAAGGCTCTTTTCCTATTTCAAAAGTTTTAGTTTTCGAGGGTAATAGCTACGTATGTTGAAAAAATGAAGATATTAGACTATTTTATGATTGCAAATGGTAAAGAATGTGATTAAAGGCTCTTTTCCTATTTCAAAAGTTTTAGTTTTCGAGGGTAATAGCTACGTATGTTGAAAAAATGAAGATATTAGACTATTTTATGATTGCAAATGGTAAAGAATGTGATTAAAGGCTCTTTTCCTATTTCAAAAGTTTTAGTTTTCGAGGGTAATAGCTACGTATGTTGAAAAAATGAAGATATTAGACTATTTTATGATTGCAAATGGTAAAGAATGTGATTAAAGGCTCTTTTCCTATTTCAAAAGTTTTAGTTTTCGAGGGTAATAGCTACGTATGTTGAAAAAATGAAGATATTAGACTATTTTATGATTGCAAATGGTAAAGAATGTGATTAAAGGCTCTTTTCCTATGTCAAAAGTTTTAGTTTTCGAGGGTAATAGCTACGTATGTTGAAAAAATGAAGATATTAGACTATTTTATGATTGCAAATGGTAAAGAATGTGATTAAAGGCTCTTTTCCTATTTCAAAAGTTTTAGTTTTCGAGGGTAATAGCTACGTATGTTGAAAAAATGAAGATATTAGACTATTTTATGATTGCAAATGGTAAAGAATGTGATTAAAGGCTCTTTTCCTATTTCAAAAGTTTTAGTTTTCGAGGGTAATAGCTACGTATGTTGAAAAAATGAAGATATTAGACTATTTTATGATTGCAAATGGTAAAGAATGTGATTAAAGGCTCTTTTCCTATTTCAAAAGTTTTAGTTTTCGAGGGTAATAGCTACGTATGTTGAAAAAATGAAGATATTAGACTATTTTATGATTGCAAATGGTAAAGAATGTGATTAAAGGCTCTTTTCCTATGTCAAAAGTTTTAGTTTTCGAGGGTAATAGCTACGTATGTTGAAAAAATGAAGATATTAGACTAATTTTATGATTGCAAATGGTAAAGAATGTGATTAAAGGCTCTTTTCCTATTTCAAAAGTTTTAGTTTTCGAGGGTAATAGCTACGTATGTTGAAAAAATGAAGATATTAGACTATTTTATGATTGCACATGGTAAAGAATGTGATTAAAGGCTCTTTTCCTATTTCAAAAGTTTTAGTTTTCGAGGGTAATAGCTACGTATGTTGAAAAAATGAAGATATTAGACTATTTTATGATTGCAAATGGTAAAGAATGTGATTAAAGGCTCTTTTCCTATTTCAAAAGTTTTAGTTTTCGAGGGTAATAGCTACGTATGTTGAAAAAATGAAGATATTAGACTATTTTATGATTGCAAATGGTAAAGAATGTGATTAAAGGCTCTTTTCCTATGTCAAAAGTTTTAGTTTTCGAGGGTAATAGCTACGTATGTTGAAAAAATGAAGATATTAGACTATTTTATGATTGCAAATGGTAAAGAATGTGATTAAAGGCTCTTTTCCTATGTCAAAAGTTTTAGTTTTCGAGGGTAATAGCTACGTATGTTGAAAAAATGAAGATATTAGACTATTTTATGATTGCAAATGGTAAAGAATGTGATTAAAGGCTCTTTTCCTATTTCAAAAGTTTTAGTTTTCGAGGGTAATAGCTACGTATGTTGAAAAAATGAAGATATTAGACTAATTTTATGATTGCAATGGTAAAGAATGTGATTAAAGGCTCTTTTCCTATTCAAAAGTTTTAGTTTTCGAGGGTAATAGCTACGTATGTTGAAAAAATGAAGATATTAGACTATTTTATGATTGCAAATGGTAAAGAATGTGATTAAAGGCTCTTTTCCTATTTCAAAAGTTTTAGTTTTCGAGGGTAATAGCTACGTATGTTGAAAAAATGAAGATATTAGACTATTTTATGATTGCAAATGGTAAAGAATGTGATTAAAGGCTCTTTTCCTATGTCAAAAGTTTTAGTTTTCGAGGGTAATAGCTACGTATGTTGAAAAAATGAAGATATTAGAAATATTTTATTGATTGTTGTAAAGAATGTAAAGAATGTATTAAAGGCTCTTTTCCTATGTCAAAAGTTTTAGTTTTCGAGGGTAATAGCTACGTATGTTGAAAAAATGAAGATATTAGACTATTTTATGATTGCAAATGGTAAAGAATGTGATTAAAGGCTCTTTTCCTATTTCAAAAGTTTTAGTTTTCGAGGGTAATAGCTACGTATGTTGAAAAAATGAAGATATTAGACTATTTTATGATTGCAAATGGTAAAGAATGTGATTAAAGGCTCTTTTCCTATGTCAAAAGTTTTAGTTTTCGAGGGTAATAGCTACGTATGTTGAAAAAATGAAGATATTAGACTATTTTATGATTGCACATGGTAAAGAATGTGATTAAAGGCTCTTTTCCTATTTCAAAAGTTTTAGTTTTCGAGGGTAATAGCTACGTATGTTGAAAAAATGAAGATATTAGACTATTTTATGATTGCAAATGGTAAAGAATGTGATTAAAGGCTCTTTTCCTATTTCAAAAGTTTTAGTTTTCGAGGGTAATAGCTTTGTTGTGGAAAAAATGAAGATATTAGACAATTTTATGATTGCAATGGTAAAGAATGTGATTAAAGGCTCTTTTCCTATTTCAAAAGTTTTAGTTTTCGAGGGTAATAGCTACGTATGTTGAAAAAATGAAGATATTAGACTATTTTATGATTGCACAAATGGTAAAGAATGTGATTAAAGGCTCTTTTCCTATTCAAAAGTTTTAGTTTTCGAGGGTAATAGCTACGTATGTTGAAAAAATGAAGATATTAGACTATTTTATGATTGCAAATGGTAAAGAATGTGATTAAAGGCTCTTTTCCTATTTCAAAAGTTTTAGTTTTCGAGGGTAATAGCTACGTATGTTGAAAAAATGAAGATATTAGACTATTTTATGATTGCAAATGGTAAAGAATGTGATTAAAGGCTCTTTTCCTATGTCAAAAGTTTTAGTTTTCGAGGGTAATAGCTACGTATGTTGAAAAAATGAAGATATTAGACAATTTTATGATTGCAAATGGTAAAGAATGTGATTAAAGGCTCTTTTCCTATTTCAAAAGTTTTAGTTTTCGAGGGTAATAGCTACGTATGTTGAAAAAATGAAGATATTAGACTATTTTATGATTGCAAATGGTAAAGAATGTGATTAAAGGCTCTTTTCCTATTTCAAAAGTTTTAGTTTTCGAGGGTAATAGCTAGTATGTTGAAAAAATGAAGATATTAGACTATTTTATGATTGCAAATGGTAAAGAATGTGATTAAAGGCTCTTTTCCTATTTCAAAAGTTTTAGTTTTCGAGGGTAATAGCTACGTATGTTGAAAAAATGAAGATATTAGACTATTTTATGATTGCAAATGGTAAAGAATGTGATTAAAGGCTCTTTTCCTATTTCAAAAGTTTTAGTTTTCGAGGGTAATAGCTACGTATGTTGAAAAAATGAAGATATTAGACTATTTTATGATTGCACATGGTAAAGAATGTGATTAAAGGCTCTTTTCCTATTTCAAAAGTTTTAGTTTTCGAGGGTAATAGCTTTGTCTGTGGAAAAAATGAAGATATTAGACAATTTTATGATTGCACATGGTAAAGAATGTGATTAAAGGCTCTTTTCCTATTTCAAAAGTTTTAGTTTTCGAGGGTAATAGCTACGTTGTTGAAAAAATGAAGATATTAGACTATTTTATGATTGCACATGGTAAAGAATGTGATTAAAGGCTCTTTTCCTATTTCAAAAGTTTTAGTTTTCGAGGGTAATAGCTACGTATGTTGAAAAAATGAAGATATTAGACTATTTTATGATTGCAAATGGTAAAGAATGTGATTAAAGGCTCTTTTCCTATTTCAAAAGTTTTAGTTTTCGAGGGTAATAGCTACGTATGTTGAAAAAATGAAGATATTAGACTATTTTATGATTGCACATGGTAAAGAATGTGATTAAAGGCTCTTTTCCTATGTCAAAAGTTTTAGTTTTCGAGGGTAATAGCTACGTATGTTGAAAAAATGAAGATATTAGACTATTTTATGATTGCAAATGGTAAAGAATGTGATTAAAGGCTCTTTTCCTATTTCAAAAGTTTTAGTTTTCGAGGGTAATAGCTACGTATGTTGAAAAAATGAAGATATTAGACTATTTTATGATTGCAAATGGTAAAGAATGTGATTAAAGGCTCTTTTCCTATTTCAAAAGTTTTAGTTTTCGAGGGTAATAGCTACGTATGTTGAAAAAATGAAGATATTAGACTATTTTATGATTGCAAATGGTACAGAATGTGATTAAAGGCTCTTTTCCTATGTCAAAAGTTTTAGTTTCGAGAGTAATAGCTACGTAAGTTGAAAAAATGAAGATATTAGACTATTTTATGATTGCAAATGGTAAAGAATGTGATTAAAGGCTCTTTTCCTATTTCAAAAGTTTTAGTTTTCGAGGGTAATAGCTATGTATGTTGAAAAAATGAAGATATTGGACTATTTTATGATTGCAAATGGTAAAGAATGTGATTAAATGCTCTTTTCCTATTTCAAAAGTTTTAGTTTTCGAGGGTAATAGCTACGTATGTTGAAAAAATGAAGATATTAGACTATTTTATGATTGCACATGGTAAAGAATGTGATTAAAGGCTCTTTTCCTATTTCAAAAGTTTTAGTTTTCGAGGGTAATAGCTACGTATGTTGAAAAAATGAAGATATTAGACTATTTTATGATTGCAAATGGTAAAGAATGTGATTAAAGGCTCTTTTCCTATTTCAAAAGTTTTCGTTTTAGAGGGTAATAGCTACGTATGTGAAAAAATGAAGATATTAGACTATTTTATGATTGCAAATGGTAAAGAATGTGATTAAAGGCTCTTTTCCTATGTCAAAAGTTTTAGTTTTCGAGGGTAATAGCTACGTATGTTGAAAAAATGGAGATATTAGACTATTTTATTATTGCACATGGTAAAGAATGTGATTAAAGGCTCTTTTCCTATGTCAAAAGTTTTAGTTTTCGAGGGTAATAGCTTTGTCTGTGGAAAAAATGAAGATATTAGACAATTTTATGATTGCACATGGTAAGGAATGTGATTAAAGGCTCTTTTCCTATTTCAAAAGATTTAGTTTTCGAGAGTAATAGCTTTGTCTGTGGAAAAAATGAAGATATTAGACAATTTTATGATTGCACATGGTAAAGAATGTGATTAAAGGCTCTTTTCCTATTTCAAAAGTTTTAGTTTTCGAGGGTAATAGCTATGTATGTTGAAAAAATGAAGATATTAGACTATTTTATGATTGCAAATGGTGAAGAATGTGAATAAAGGCTCTTTTCCTATTTCAAAAGTTTAGTTTTCGAGGGTAATAGCTACGTATGTTGAAAAAATGAAGATATTAGACTATTTTATGATTGCACATGGTAAAGAATGTGATTAAAGGCTCTTTTCTTATGTTAAAAGTTATAGTTTTCGAGGGTAATAGCTTTGTCTGTGGAAAAAATGAAGATATTAGACAATTTTATGATTGCACATGGTAAAGAGTGTGATTAAAGGCTCTTTTCCTATTTCAAAAGTTTTAGTTTTCGAGGGTAATAGCTACGTATGTTGAAAAAATGAAGATATTAGACTATTTTATGATTGCAAATGGTAAAGAATGTGATTAAAGGCTCTTTTCCTATTTCAAAAGTTTTAGTTTTCGAGGGTAATAGCTACGTATGATGAAAAAATGAAGATATTAGACTATTTTATGATTGCAAATGGTAAAGAATGTGATTAAAGGCTCTTTTCCTATTTAAAAAATTTTAGTTTTTGAGGGTAATAGCTACGTATGTTGAAATAATGAAGATATTAGACTATTTTATGATTGCACATGGTAAAGAATGTGATTAAAGGCTCTTATCCTATGTCAAAAGTTTTAGTTTTCGAGGGTAATAGCTACGTATGTTGAAAAAATGAAGATATTAGACAATTTTATGATTGCACATGGTAAAGAATGTGATTAAAGGCTCTTTTCCTATTTCAAAAGTTTTAGTTTTCGAGGGTAATAGCTACGTATGTTGAAAAAATGAAGATATTAGACTATTTTATGATTGCAAATGGTAAAGAATGTGATTAAAGGCTCTTTTCCTATGTCAAAAGTTTTAGTTTTCGAGAGGGTAATAGCTACGTATGTTGAAAAAATGAAGATATTAGACTATTTTATGATTGCAAATGGTAAAGAATGTGATTAAAGGCTCTTTTCCTATTTTAAAAGTTTTAGTTTTCGAGGGTAATAGCTACGTATGTTGAAAAAATGAAGATATTAGACTATTTTATGATTGCAAAAGGGTAAAGAATGTGATTAAAGGCTCTTTTCCTATTTCAAAAGTTTTAGTTTTCGAGGGTAATAGCTACGTATGTTGAAAAAATGAAGATATTAGACTATTTTATGATTGCAAATGGTAAAGAATGTGATTAAAGGCTCTTTTCCTATTTCAAAAGTTTTAGTTTTCGAGGGTAATAGCTACGTATGTGAAAAAATGAAGATATTAGACTATTTTATGATTGCAAATGGTAAAGAATGTGATTAAAGGCTCTTTTCCTATGTCAAAAGTTTTAGTTTTCGAGGGTAATAGCTACGTATGTTGAAAAAATGAAGATATTAGACTATTTTATGATTGCAAATGGTAAAGAATGTGATTAAAGGCTCTTTTCCTATTTCAAAAGTTTAGTTTTCGAGGGTAATAGCTACCTATGTTGTAAAAAATGAAGATATTAGACTATTTTATGATTGCAAATGGTAAAGAATGTGAATTAAAGGCTCTTTTCCTATTTCAAAAGTTTTAGTTTTCGAGGGTAATAGCTACGTATGTTGAAAAAATGAAGATATTAGACTATTTTATGATTGCACATGGTAAAGAATGTGATTAAAGGCTCTTTTCCTATGTTAAAAGTTTAGTTTTCGAGGGTAATAGCTACGTATGTTGAAAAAATGAAGATATTAGACTATTTTATGATTGCACATGGTAAAGAATGTGATTAAAGGCTCTTTTCCTATTTCAAAAGTTTTAGTTTTCGAGGGTAATAGCTACGTATGTTGAAAAAATGAAGATATTAGACTATTTTATGATTGCAAATGGTAAAGAATGTGATTAAAGGCTCTTTTCCTATTTCAAAAGTTTTAGTTTTCGAGGGTAATAGCTACGTATGATGAAAAAATGAAGATATTAGACTATTTTATGATTGCAAATGGTAAAGAATGTGATTAAAGGCTCTTTTCCTATTTCAAAAGTTTTAGTTTTCGAGGGTAATAGCTACGTATGTTGAAAAAATGAAGATATTAGACTATTTTATGATTGCACATGGTATAAGAATGTGATTAAAGGCTCTTTTCCTATGTCAAAAGTTTTAGTTTTCGAGGGTAATAGCTTTGTCTGTGGAAAAAATGAAGATATTAGACAATTTTATGATTGCACATGGTAAAGAATGTGATTAAAGGCTCTTTTCCTATTTCAAAAGTTTTAGTTTTCGAGGGTAATAGCTACGTATGTTGAAAAAATGAAGATCTTAGACTATTTTATTATTGCAAAATGGTAAAGAATGTGATTAAAGGCTCTTTTCCTATGTCAAAAGTTTTAGTTTTCGAGGGTAATAGCTATATGTTGAAAAAATGAAGATATTAGACTATTTTATGATTGCAAATGGTAAAGAATGTGATTAAAGCCTCTTTTCCTATGTCTAAAAGTTTTAGTTTTCGAGGGTAATAGCTACGTATGTTGAAAAAATGAAGATATTAGACTATTTTATGATTGCAAATGGTAAAGAATGTGATTAAAGGCTCTTTTCCTATGTTCAAAAGTTTTAGTTTTCGAGGGTAATAGCTATGTATGTTGAAAAAATGAAGATATTAGACTATTTTATGATTGCAAATGGTAAGAATGTGATTAAAGGCTCTTTTCCTATTTCAAAAGTTTTAGTTATCGAGGGTAATAGCTACGTATGTTGAAAAAATGAAGATATTAGACAATTTTATGATTGCAAATGGTAAAGAATGTGATTAAAGGCTCTTTTCCTATGTTAAAAGTTTTAGTTTTCGAGGGTAATAGCTACGTATGTTGAAAAAATGAAGATATTAGACTATTTTATGATTGCAAATGGTAAAGAATGTGATTAAAGGCTCTTTTCCTATTTCAAAAGTTTAGTTTTCGAGGGTAATAGCTACCTATGTGTAAAAAATGAAGATATTAGACAATTTTATGATTGCACATGGTAAAGAATGTGATTAAAGGCTCTTTTCCTATTTCAAAAGTTTTAGTTTTCGAGGGTAATAGCTACGTATGTTGAAAAAATGAAGATATTAGACTATTTTATGATTGCAAATGGTAAAGAATGTGATTAAAGGCTCTTTTCCTATTTCAAAAGTTTTAGTTTCGAGGGTAATAGCTACGTATGTTGAAAAAATGAAGATATTAGACTATTTTATGATTGCAATGGTAAAGAATGTGATTAAAGGCTCTTTTCCTATGTCAAAAGTTTTAGTTTTCGAGGGTAATAGCTTTGTCTGTGGAAAAAATGAAGATATTAGACAATTTTATGATTGC
>NW_027063785.1:0-30765 GCF_032884065.1 Artemia franciscana
TGGGAAAAACAATCAGTATTAAGATCTATATTTTCTAATGATTGACCTTGAGCTTTGTTAATGGTGATTGCAAATACTAATCGAATTGGGAATTGCAATCTTTTAAATTGAAAAAGCAGATCCGTTGGAATCATGGAAATGCGAGGAATAAGAACAGCCTCACCCTCATAAGGCCCTGTCAAGATTGTGGCCTCTATTAGGTTTTCCATTGTTTTTTTATGGCAAGTCGCGTGCCATTGCAAAGCTTTGGTGGGTTGATATTTCTTAAAAGTATTATTGGTACGCCTATTTTTAGTTGTAGCACGTGTGGTGGAAACCCTGAAGGATCTATGGAATTTAAAAATTCATATGGATAATTAACCGCTTCATTGGGTTCCAAAACTGTGTCGACTGACTTGTAAAGGACTGCCTGGTCTCGAATCTTGGTCAAAACAATATTGTTGATTTCGTGGACGTCTATATTTTTGGGTGCGAGAATCGCTCTTTCACTTAGCCATTTATTATTTTTATAATTTTTTAGAATATTCGGAAATACTTTTTCAGTCAATTCATTTTTGGACGTCACTAAATTACAGAAATCAGCAGGTAGTTGTACACATCCTGAAATTGAGTCTACTGTTTGACCAGACTCATCGTTTTGCAATCGGACACGCATATTTGTAGTTAATTTTAATATTTTTACGTGTGCCCATAAATTAGAATTTTTTAGGCAAGCATTCATTTCGTCTGCAGGAGTTAAACTACGTAAAAATTGCGAATATACAACATTCTTGGCTTTCCCATTGTCTCTGCATATACAAAGCCGTATGTACTAATAATGACATCATATGCAAACGCTCTTTTTACAAACAAACAAACATGCATACACACAACTCGTTTTTATATAGATAGATAGATAGATAGATACAATACAAATTAACTGCGTAAAACTTGCGAATATACAACATTCTTCGCTGTCCAATTGTCTCTGCATATAAATAGATTGTCAGGTTTACCGACCCTCGAACATGCAACGTACAATTGTCCATGGGAAAAACAATCAGTATTAAGATCTATACCACATTTTTCTAATGATTGACCTTGAGCTTTGTTAATGGTGATTGCAAATGCTAATCGAATTGGGAATTGCAATCTTTTAAATTGAAAAGGCAGATCCGTTGGAATCATAGGAATGCGAGGAATAAGAACAGCCTCACCCTCAAAAGGCCCTGTCAAGATTCTGGCCTCTATTAGGTTTTCCATTGTTTTTTTTACGGCAAGTCGAGTGCCATTGCAAAGCTTTGGTGGGTTTATATTTCTTAAAATTATTATTGGTACGCCTATTTTTAGTTGTAGCACGTGTGGTGGAAACCCTGAAAGATCTATGGAATTTAAAATTCAGATGGATAATTAACCGCTTCATTTGGTTCCAAAACTGTGTCGACTGACTTGTAAAGGACTGCCTGGTCTCGAATCTTGGTCAAAACAATATTGTTGATTTCGTGGACGTCTATATTTTTGGGTGCAAGAATCGCTCTTTCACTTAGCCATTTATTATTTTTATAATTTTTTAGAATATTCGGAAATACTTTTTCAATCAATTCATTTTTGGACGTCACTAAATTACAGAAATCAGCAGGTAGTTTTATACGTCCTGAAATTGAGTCTACTGGGAGCTTTCCGTTTCCAATAGTCAGCAATTGATCTGAAAATGTTTGACCAGAGTCATCGTTTTTCAATCGGACACGCATATTTGTAGTTAATTTTAATATTTTTACGTGTGCCCATAATTAGAATTTTTCAGGCAAGCATTCATTCGTCTTCAATGGCTCTGGTGGTGCAGCCAATAGAGGAGGTTTAACTTTTCCTGAGGCGCAACACATTCCCATTGTTTCACCATTGAATTTCAAGGCCTTGCAATAGGGACAAATTTTAACATTGTCCCGATTTGAACACATCTACTCAAGCTATAATCATCGACTGGGTTGTACCTGAATGCCAGGCGATAACTTTCAGGTTGCTCTGATTCCTCGGCACGCTTTCTTTTCTTACTTTCTCTATCAGCAGCAAGCCTGATTTCTTGCTGTTCTTGTGATTCCTCGGCACGCTTTCTTTTCTTACTTTCTCTATCAGCAGCAAGCCTGATTTCTTGCTGTTCTTGTAATTCCTCGGCACGCCTTCTTTTTTCACTTTCTCTTTTAGCAGCAAGTCTGCTTCCGCGTTGCTCTGGTAGTTCCTCGGCACGCTTTCTGTTCTTTCTTTCTCTATCAGCCTCAAGCCTGTTTCCTTGCTGTTCTTTTGATTCCTCGGCACGCTTTCTGTTCTTTCTTTCTCTATCAGCCTCAAGCCTGTTTCCTTGCTGTTCTTTTGATTCCTCGGCACGCTTTCTGTTCTTTCTTTCTCTATCAGCCTCAAGCCTGTTTCCTTGCTGTTCTTTTGATTCCTCGGCACGCTTTCTGTTCTTTCTTTCTCTATCAGCCTCAAGCCTGTTTCCTTGCTGTTCTTTTGATTCCTCGGCACGCTTTCTTTTCTGACTTTCTCTATCAGCAGCAAGTTTTTTGGCATAGACTCTTTGAGCATCTTCATCGGCTTTTGCCATGGTAAGTTCATCAGTCATTGTAAACTTAAACATTAATAGATTTCTACGTGAACATGTGTCTTAAATATCTTGAATGACATCACCGTCAAAGCAAAAATGACGACAACTAATTTCATGACGTCAGTCAACACAGAAACATGACGTCACCTGATCCACAGACAGACACACAGACAGACAACTTATTTTTATATATCTACTAGCTGTTGGGGTGGCGCTTCGCGCCACCCCAACACCTAGTTGGTGGGGGCGCTTCGCGCCCCCCCCAAGCCCCCCCGCGCGCGTAAGTCGTTACGCGCCATCTTAGTAACGCGCCATTGTAGTTGTGTCCCTATGTCCCACCTGTGAATATAGATATATATATATATATATATATATATATATATATATATATATATATATATATATATATATATATATATATATATATATATATATATATATATATATATATATATATATATATATATATATGTTTTTAACTACGTAAAACTTGCGAATATACAACATTCTTTGCTGTCCCATTGTCTGTGCATATAAATAGATTGTCAGGCTTACCGACTCTTGAACATGCAACATATAATGGTCCATGGGAAAACAATCCGTATTCAGATCTATACCTCATGATTCTAATGATTGCCCTTGAGCTTTGTTGATGGTGATTGCTAATCGACCATTCCCTGAGTCGCCATCGTCATTTATATATCCCCCTGTGCCCCCCGGCGTCCCCATTGTAGTTGTGTCCCTGTGTCCCGGTCGTCATTTATATTCCCTGTGTCCCGGTCGTCTTTTGTATCCCGGTGTCCCGGTCTGTATATACATTCGTTTTTTAGTTTTGTTTTTTTCCTTTATTTTTTTCCTTTTTTCTTTTTTTTCTTTTTTAGTTTATTTAGATTTTTAGATTTCTTAGTTTTTTTATTAGTTTTTAGTTTTTTTGTAGTTTTTACCATTTTTTAGTTTTTTTAGTTTTTTTTTTACTTATGTCCTGGTCGTCATTTATACTCCCTGTGTCCCGGTCGTTATTTGTGTCTCGGTGCTTTGTTGATTGCTAATTTATATTATATTTATATTTATATTTTTTATATTTATTAATATTTTTTTAGTTTTCTTTTTCTCTTATTTTTCAGTTTTTTCCTTTTTTTTAGTTTTTTCTTTTTAGTTTTTAGTTTTTTTTTGTTTTTTACCTTTTTTTAGTTTTTTTAGTTTTTTTAGTTTTTTAGCTTTTTTAGTTTTTTATTAGTTTTAGTTTTTTTTTAGTTTTTGCCTTTTTTTAGTTTTTCAGTTTTTTTTAGTTTTTAGTTTTTTACCTTTTTTTTAGTTTTTTTTAGTTTTTTAGCCTTTTTGGTTTTTTTTCTTTTTAGTTTTTTTGTAGTTTTTACCTTTTTTAGTTTTTTTTCTTCTTTTGTATTAGTGTGAAATAATTCAGACGTCATATGCGGACAAACACGACGTCACTCGACAGACAGACAGACAGACATAACCCACAAACAACTTATTTTTATATATATTTATTCATATTTTTTTAGTTTTCTTTTTCTCTTTTATTTTTCAGTTTTTTCCTTTTTTTTAGTTTTTTTCTTTTTTAGTTTTTAGTTTTTTTTTAGTTTTTTTACCTTTTTTTAGTTTTTTTTAGTTTTTTTAGTTTTTTAGCTTTTTTAGTTTTTTTATTAGTTTTATTTTTTTTGTAGTTTTTGCCTTTTTTTTATTTTTTTCAGTTTTTTTTTTAGTTATTAGATTTTCACCTTTTTTTTAGTTTTTTTTAGTTTTTTAGCTTTTTTAGTTTTTTTCTTTTTAGTTTTTTTTGTAGTTTTTACCTTTTTTAGTTTTTTTCTTCTTTTGTATTAGTGTGAAATAATTCAGACGTCATATGCGAACAAACATGACGTCACCTGATCCATAGATCCACACACAGACAACTTATTTTTATATATATATCTATATATATAAAAATAAGTTGTCTGTGTGTGGATCTGTGGATGGATCAGGTGACGTCATGTTTGTCCGCATATGACGTCTGAATTATTTCACACTAATACAAAATAAGAAAAAAAACTAAAAAAGGTAAAAACTACAAAAAAAACTAAAAAAGCTAAAAAAACTAAAAAAACTAAAAAAAGGTAAAAAACTAAAACTAAAAAAAACTGAAAAAACTAAAAAAAGGCAAAAACTACAAAAAAAAAACTAAAAACTAATAAAAAAACTAAAAAATCTAAAAAACTAAAAAAACTAAAAAAACTAAAAAAAGGTAAAAAACTAAAAAAAAACTAAAAACTAAAAAAGAAAAAAACTAAAAAAAGGAAAAGACTGAAAAATAAAAAAGAAAAAGAAAACTAAAAAAATATGAATAAAAATACAAAAAAATAAAAAAGATAAAAACTACAAAAAAACTAAAAAGAAAAAACGAAAAAAAACTAAAAAAGCTAAAAAAATAAAAGAAGCAAAAATCTAAAGAAGTTAAAAACTACAAAAAAAAAGAAAACAAAATAAAAAAATCAAAAAAGCTTAAAAACTAAAAAAACTAAAAAAAACTAAAAAAGGTAAAAAACTAAAAAAAAACTAAAAAAAGGAAAAAACCATAAAATAAACTAAAAACTAATAAAAAAAATAAAAAAAGCTAAAAAACTAAAAAAAACTAAAAAAAAACTAAAAAAGGTAAAAACTAAAAGAACTAAAAAACAAAAAAAACTAAAAAAAGGAAAAAACTGAAAATAAAGGAGAAAAAGAAAACTAAAAAAATATAAATAAAAATAAAAAAAACTAAAAAGATAAAAACTTCAAAAAAAAACTAAAAAGAAAAAAGAAAAAAACTAAAGAACCTAAAAAAAGGTAAAAACCAATAAAAAAACTAAAAACAAAAAAAGGGAAAAAATTAAAAATTTATTTCATCATAAGTTTTCAACTGACGAAATTACAGACCGGGACATCGGGACACAAATGACGACCGGGACACCGGCACATAGGGAATATGAATGACGACACTCAAAGAGAAAGCGACCGGGACAAAAGGAATGTTCGATTAGCAATCAACAAAGCACCGGGACACAAATGACGACCGGGACACAGGGAGTATAAATGACGACCAGGATATAAGTAAAAAAAAACTAAAAAAACTAAAAAAAGGTAAAAACTACAAAAAAAACTAAAAAGAAAAAAAAAATAAAAACTAATAAAAAAACTAAAAAATCTAAAATCTAAATAAACTAAAAAAGAAAAAAAATAAAAAAGGAAAAAAATAAAGGAGAAAAACAAAACTAAAAAACGAATGTATATACAGACCGGGACACCGGGATACAAATGACGACCGGGACACAGGGAATATAAATGACGATCGGGACACAGGGACACAACTACAACGGGGACGCCGGGGGGCACAGGGGGATATAAATGACGACCGAGACACCGGACACATGGAATATAAATGACGCCCGGGACACTCAAAGAGAAATCACAGACTGGGACACCGGGACACAAATGACGACCTGGACACAGGGACAAAACTACAAAGGGGATGCCGGGGGGCACAAGGGGATATATAAATGACGATGGCGACACAGGGAATGGTAGATTAGCAATCACCATCAACAAAGCTCAAGGGCAATCATTAGAATCATGAGGTATAGATCTGAATACGGATTGTTTTCCCATTGACCATTATATGTTGCATTTTCAAGAGTCGGTAAACAATCTATTTATATGCACAGACAATGGGACAGCAAAGAATGTTGTATATTCGCAAGTTTTACGTAGTTAAAAACATATATATATATATATATATATATATATATATATATATATATATATATATATATCTATATTCACAGGTGGGACATAGGGACACAACTACAATGGCGCGTAACTAATATGGCCCGTAACGACTTACGCGCGCGGGGGGGCTTGGGGGGGGCGCGAAGCGCCCCCACCAACTAGGTGTTGGGGTGGCGCGAAGCGCTACCCCAACAGCTAGTAGATATATATAAAAAAAAGTTGTCTGTGTGTGGATCTGTGGATCTGTGGATCAGGTGACGTCACCTGAAAAAACTGGATCAGGTGACGTCAAAACTGAAAAAACTAAAAAAAGGCAAAAACTACAAAAAAAACTAAAAACTAATAAAAAAAATAAAAAAGCTAAAAAACTAAAAAAACTAAAAAAAGGCAAAAACTACAAAAAAAACTAAAAACTAATAAAAAAGCTAAAAAACTAAAAAAACTAAAAAAGGCAAAAACTACAAAAAAACTAAAAACTAATAAAAAAAATAAAAAAGCAAAAAAACTAAAAAAACTAAAAAAAGGTAAAAAACTAAAAAACTAAAAACTAAAAAAAACTAAAAAAAAAGCAAAAAACTGAAAAATAAGCTAAAATAAAGGTAAAAACCAATAAAAAACTAAAAAAAAACTGAAAAAACTAAAAAAAGGCAAAAACTACAAAAAAACTAAAAACTAATAAAAAAAGTAAAAAAGCTAAAAAAACTAAAAAACTAAAAAACTAAAAAAAGGTAAAAAACTAAAAAAATAAAAAATAAAAAAAAACTAAAAAAAAGGAAAAAACTGAAAAATAAGCTAAAATAAAGGTAAAAACCAATAAAAAACTAAAAAGAAAAAAAGGAAAAAACTAAAAAAAATTTTCATCTAAAAAACTAAAAAAAGCTAAAAAAGGTAAAAACTAAAAGAACTAAAAAAGAAAAAAATAAATGACGACACTCAAAGAGAAAGCGACCAGGACAAAAGGAATGTTCGATTAGCAATCAACAAAGCACCGGGACACAGGGAGTATAAATGACGACCAGGACATAAGTAAAAAAAAAACTAACAAAACTAAAAAGAAGGTAAAAACTACAAAAAAACTAAAAAGAAAAAAACTAAAAAAAGCAAAAACTACAAAAAAAACTAAAAACTAATAAAAAAGCTAAAAAACTAAAAACAATAAAAAAAGGCAAAAACTACAAAAAAAACTAAAAACTAATAAAAAAAATAAAAAAGCTAAAAAACTAAAAAAACTAAAAAAGGTAAAAAACTAAAAAAAACTAAAAACTAAAAAAAAACTAAAAAGAAGGAAAAAACTGAAAAATAAGCTAAAATAAAGGTAAAAACCAATAAAAAACTAAAAAAAAACTGAAAAAACTAAAAAAAGGCAAAAACTACAAAAAAAACTAAAAACTAATAAAAAAAGTAAAAAAGCTAAAAAACTAAAACAAATAAAAAAACTAAAAAAAGGTAAGAAACTAAAAAAAATAAAAAATAAAAAAAAACTAAAAAAAGGAAAAAACTGAAAAATAAGCTAAAATAAAGGTAAAAACCTATAAAAAACTAAAAAGAAAAAAAGGAAAAAACTAAAAAAAATTTTCATCTAAAAAACTAAAAAAACTAAAAAAGGTAAAAACTAAAAGAACTAAAAAAGAAAAAATAAATGACGACACTCAAAGAGAAAGCGACCAGGACAAAAGGAATGTTCGACTAGCAATCAACAAAGCACCTGGACACAGGGAGTATAAATGACGACCAGGACATAAGTAAAAAAAAAAAACTAACAAAACTAAAAAGAAGGTAAAAACTACAAAAAAAACTAAAAAGAAAAAAAAAACTAAAAACTAATAAAAAAACTAAAAAATCTAAAAATCTAAATAAACTAAAAAGAAAAAAAGGAAAAAAATAAAGGAGAAAAACAAAACTAAAAAACGAATGTATATACAGACCGGGACACCGGGATACAAATGAGGACCGGGACACAGGGAATATAAATGACGACCGGGACACAGGGACACAACTACAACGGGGACACCGGGGGAAACAGGGGGATATAAAGGACGACTGGGACACCGGGACAGGGAATGGTCGATTAGCAATCACCATCAACAAAGCTCAAGGGCAATCATTAGAATCATGAGGTATAGATCTGAATACAGATTGTTTTCCCATGGACCATTATATGTTGCATGTTCAAGAGTCGGTAAACCTGACAATCTATTTATATGCAAAGACAATGGGACAGCAAAGAATGTTGTATATTCGCAAGTTTTACGTAGTTAAAACCATATATATATATATATATATATATATATATATATATATATATATATATATATATATATATATATATATATCTATCTATATTCACAGGTGGGACATAGGGACACAACTACAATGGCGCGTAACTATTATGGCGCGTAACGACTTACGCGCGCGGGGGGGGCTTGGGGGGGCACGAAGCGCCCCCACCAACTAGGTGTTGGGGTGGCGCGAAGCGCCACCCCAACAGCTAGTATAGATATAAAAACGAGTTGTGTGAATGCATGTTTGTTTGTTTGTAAAAAGAGCGTTTGCCTATGACGTCATTATTAGTACATAAGGCTTTGATATGCACAGACAATGGGAAAGCCAAGAATGTTGTATATTCGCAAGTTTTACGTAGTTTGAAACACATATATAAATCTATCTATATTCACAGGTGGGACACAGAGACACAACTGCAATGGCACGTAACTAATAATTCGCGTAACGACTTACGTGCACGGAGGGGCTTGGGGGGGCGCGAAGCGCCCCACCATGGACAATTGTACGTTGCATGTTCGAGGGTCGGTAAACCTGACAATCTATTTATATGCAGCGACAATTGGACAGCGAAGAATGTTGTATATTCGCAAGTTTTACGCAATTAATTTGTATTGTATCTATCTATCTATCTATCTATGTAAAAACGAGTTGTGTGTATGCATGTTTGTTTGTTTGTAAAAAAAGCGTTTGTATATGACGTCATTGTTAGTACATACGGCTCTGTATATGCACAGACAATGGGAAAGCCAAGAATGTTGTATATTCGCAATTTTTACGTAGTTTGAAACACATATATAAATCTATCTATATTCACAGGTGGGACACAGGGACACAACTACAATGGCGGGTAACTAATATGGCGCGTAACGACTTACGCGCACGGGGGGGGGCTTGGGGTGGTGCGAAGTGCCACCCCAACAGCTAGTTTTTATATATATATATATAGATATAGTTTCTTCTTTAGTTTTTTCTTTTTAGTTACCCAAAAACAAACAAACATGCATACATACAACTTATTTTTGTATATATAGATATAGTTTCTTCTTTAGTTTTTTCTTTTTTAGTTTTTCTTTATGATAGTTTTGTAGCTTTTTCAGTTTTTTAATTTTTTTCTCTTTTTAGTGTTTTACCTTTTTTATTTTTTTCCTTTTTTTAGTTTTTTTCTTTTTTGGTTTTTTCTTTTTTTAGCTTTTTCTGCTTTTCTTAAGTTTTTTACCTTTTTTTATTTTTTTTTATTTTAGTTTTTTTTTTGTTATATTCTGTTTTTATTTGTTTTTTTGTTTTTTTTGTTTATTAGCTTTTTTTTTTAGCTTTTTTAGTGTTTTTAGTTTTCTTTCTTTTTAGCTTATTTTAATTTTTTACTTTTTTTCCTTTTTTTTAGTTTTTTTTTCTTCTTTATTTTTCAGACGTCATATGCGGACAAACAAACACACATATGCGGACAAGCTTACAACTTATTTTTATATATATATACATGACATATTCTCTAAGGCCAACCTGACTTTCATACATAATGATAATAGAAGGTAATATGCTTACCTAAGCTATGGATGTCAGGTTATTGATGTCAATCACCTGACATCCATAGCTTAGGTAAGCTTATTACCTTCAATCATCATTATATATACATCACGTCATAATGCTCAATGTCGTTATGACGTCAGTCTACCAACAGCTTCATGACGTCATAATGTTCAATCCTTATAATGACGTCAGTCGACAAAAACAGTCGATAGTTGACAAACATGACGTCAATACACAAACAACTTATCTATCTATCTATACATATATATATATATATATATAAATAAGTTGTTTGTTTGTGTGTCTGTCGACTGAGGTCATTCTAAGGATTGAGCTGTATGTCGTCATGAAGTAAGTGGTCATCATGTTTGTTATGACGATGCTTAGTATATGACGTCATTATAAGTATTAAGAAGGTCGTTCACAGAGAAATTTTTAATTGTAAAATGACTGAAGAACCTACAATGGCAACAGCCGAGGAAGCTGCTCAAAGAGTCTATGCCAAAAGACTTGCGGCTGATAGAGAAAGTATTAAAAGAAAGCGTGCCGAGGAACCAACCAAAACAACAGTGTGAAAACAGGCTTGCGTCTCAAAGAGAAATCACCAAAAGAAAGAATGCCGAGGAATCACAACAACAGCGTGAAATTAGGCTTGCGTCTCAAAGGGAAATCACCAAAAGAAAGCGTGCCGAAGAATCACAAGAGCAACCTGAAAATTTTCGCATGGAATTCAGGTACAGCCCAGACGATGATTATAGCTTGAGTAGATGTGTTCAAATCGGGACTATGACTAAAACTTGTCCCTATTGCAAGGGCTTGAAATTTAATGGTGAAACAATGGGAATGTGTTGTGCCTCAGGAAAAGTTAAAATTCCTTTACTGGCTGCACCACCAGAGTCATTGAAAACTTTGCTTACTGGAACTACGTCAAAATTTAAGCGTTTTTTATCACAGATCAGAAATATAACTCCTGTTTCCAAATGACGTCGTTTGGTGCCCAAATCGAAAATCCAGATCAATTTATGCCTACTTTCAAAGTAAAAGGGCAAATTCAAGGGCAAATGATTCTCAGGCGAGAATCATAAATTTTTACAACTGTACTTGATCAGTGATAGAAATTCTGAATTGAATGCACGTTGCGAAATTTCTCCCGACGTTGAAAGGACAATCGTTTCCCAACTGCAACATCTTTTCCACGAAAATAATAATTTAGTGCGTCTGTTCAAAACAGCCATCGATTTGATGTCTACTGATACGCATAAAATGGTGCCCCCACCAATTAGGTGTTGGGGTGGCGTGAGCCGCCTTCCCAACAGCTAGTCTTCTATAATAACTGAAGTGTAGTTATAAATTTCTGATGTAAAATCAAAAGTCATATCTGATGTCTCTAACCGTTTTCGATGGAGTATATCTTCGGACATTTTCGATTTATATTTTTTCCATAACTCTGTAGGAGCTGAAGGAGAGCAAGTTGTTAGTATGATTCCAAACAATGCACGAATTTGACTTGGAGTTGACGTTTTGCACGCGTCATTGATGCAGTTATCCCAGTGTTGGTCATTCTCCAATAAATTCAGAGCTTGGCATGCACTACGGTAAGTGTCATGTATAGCACCGTTTACAGTTCTCAAATACTCAAATGACGTTGGACCGGGTACATTCACAAAAAGCAGGCGTAGAAAGAAGCATTCATGTTGATTGGGGTGAACAGTGTAGAGTCTTCATATCGTGGTATCTTTGAAGATGGTAGGTTGGCCGTCGACTGACTTACTCTTTTTTCGACGTTCAAATACTTTATTTTTAGTATTCCACGTGTAATACGAAGGCACTTCAGTATACAGCATTTTTTTTTAAAGAATCATTTTTGCATAGCGAAAAGAAAGCAGTTAACGTTGTATCCGGTGGATTCAGGGCTCTTTGTTGGACGTTGGAATCCGAAAAATAAACACTTTGACCATTCTGTAAATGTACCGCTAAGTGAACAACAGCTGGATTACGTTCATGTATCGAAAATGAAAGATTTGGCCAAACAGCTTCATTACTGCTTGTGTATCTTCCAGCCTGATACTGTACGGTTTCGTCGATATCACTGATTTCGGACTGCAAGCCAAAACTGCCATGTCACTGCCTTTGTTGACGTATTTAAATATGTATTTGATTATATTTTAAAATGCCGTCAATTGTTTTACCAATACATCGTTAATATGTATGCAAAAATTGAATCAGAATGTTTGCTATTTATCCGTCTGAATCAGACCAAGCTCCGCTCTGAATACATTCATTTGCGAGATGCAGTTGTAAATGACGGTAATACCAAAAACGTTGGAAGATTAACGATTTTACTTTCGTCATATGCTGGCAGTCCCCGTCATATGCATGAATATGCTCAAGATGCTATTGCGTATGTTCGTCTCTATGGTCGTCCAGATTTATTTATTACATTTACTTGTAATCAATCTTGGGACAAGATAGAGCAGCTTTTACCTCAAGGACAATCGACAGTTCATAGACATGACATTACTGCCCGTGTCTTCCGGCAAAAGTTGAAATCACTGATAAACTACATAGTAAAACTTCAAGTGTTTGGGTCAGTGCGATGCTGGATGTACTAAGTGGAATGGCAAAAACGAGGATTGCCACACGCACAAATACTAATATACATTATAAATTACTACATTATAAAATTACTTCTAATGAAATTGATGATTTGATTTCCGCTGAAATACCTGATGAAAATGTCGATAAGGGGTTATATGATATTGTTGTAAAAGATATGATACATGGACCTTGCGGTGCACTGAACGAAAATTCACCATGCATGGCCAAAGGAAGGTGCACAAAGCAATATCCTCGACTTTTAGTACTCAACACAATTACTGGCAATGATGGTTACCCACAATATAGAAGAAGATTTACTGAAGATGGCGGTAAAACAGCAATAATAAAGAAGCGTAACGGTACCACCATCGAAGTAGATAACCAGTGGGTTGTTCCATATTCCCCTTTATTATCAAAAACATTTGATGCACACATAAACGTTGAATACTGTATCTCCGTAAAGGCAATCAAATACATATGTAAATACGTCAACAAAGGCAGTGACATGGCAGTTTTTGGCTTGCAGTCCGAAATCAGTGATATCGACGAAACCGTACAGTATCAGGCTGGAAGATACACAAGCAGTAATGAAGCTGTTTGGCCAAATCTTTCATTTTCGATACATGAACGTAATCCAGCTGTTGTTCACTTAGCGGTACATTTACAGAATGGTCAAAGTTTTATTTTTCGGATTCCAACGTCCAACAAAGAGCCCTGAATCCACCGGATACAACGTTAACTGCTTTCTTTTCGCTATGCAAAAATGATTCTTTAAAAAAAAATGCTGTATACTGAAGTGCCTTCGTATTACACGTGGAATACTAAAAATAAAGTATTTGAACGTCGAAAAAAGAGTAAGTCAGTCGACGGCCAACCTACCATCTTCAAAGATACCACGATATGAAGACTCTACACTGTTCACCCCAATCAACATGAATGCTTCTTTCTACGCCTGCTTTTTGTGAATGTACCCGGTCCGACGTCCTTTGAGTATTTGAGAACTGTAAACGGTGCTATACATGACACTTACCGTAGTGCGTGCCAAGCTCTGAATTTATTGGAGAATGACCAACACTGGGATAACTGCATCAATGACGCGTGCAAAACGTCAACTCCAAGTCAAATTCGTGCATTGTTTGGAATCATACTAACAACTTGCTCTCCTTCAGCTCCTACAGAGTTATGGAAAAAATATAAATCGAAAATGTCCGAAGATATACTCCATCGAAAACGGTTAGAGACATCAGATATGACTTTTGATTTTACATCAGAAATTTATAACTACACTTCAGTTATTATAGAAGACTAGCTGTTGGGAAGGCGGCTCACGCCACCCCAACACCTAATTGGTGGGGGCACCATTTTATGCGTATCAGTAGGCATCAAATCGATGGCTGTTTTGAACAGACGCACTAAATTATTATTTTCATGGAAAAGATGTTGCAGTTGGGAAACGATTGTCCTTTCAATGTCGGGAGAAATTTCGCAACGTGCATTCAATTCAGAATTTCTATCACTGATCAAGTACAGTTGTAAAAATTTATGATTCTCGCCTGAGAATCATTTGCCCTTGAATTTGCCCTTTTACTTTGAAAGTAGGCATAAATTGATCTGGATTTTCGATTTGGGCACCAAACGACGTCATTTGGAAACATGAGTTTTATTTTCTGATCTGTGATAAAAAACGCTTAAATTTTGACGTAGTTCCAGTAAGCAAAGTTTTCAATGACTCTGGTGGTGCAGCCAGTAAAGGAATTTTAATTTTTCCTGAGGCACAACACATTCCCATTGTTTCACCATTAAATTTTAAGCCCTTGCAATAGGGGCAAGTTTTAGTCATAGTCCCGATTTGAACACATCTACTCAAGCTATAATCATCGTCTGGGCTGTACCTGAATGCCAGGCGAAAATTTTCAGGTTGCTCTTGTGATTCCTCGGCACGCTTTCTTTTGGTGATTTCCCTTTGAGACGCAAGCCTAATTTCACGCTGTTGTTGTGATTCCTCGGCATTCTTTCTTTTGGTGATTTCTCTTTGAGACGCAAGCCTGTTTTCACACTGTTGTTGTGGTTGGTTCCTCGGCACGCTTTCTTTTAATACTTTCTCTATCAGCCGCAAGTCTTTTGGCATAGACTCTTTGAGCAGCTTCCTCGGCTGTTGCCATTGTAGGTTCTTCAGTCATTTTACAATTAAAAATTTCTCTGTGAACGACCTTCTTAAATACTTATAATGACGTCATATACTAAGCATCGTCATAACAAACATGATGACCACTTACTTCATGACGACATACAAATCAATCCTGTTTGGAATCATACTAACAACTTGCTTTCCTCCAGCTCCTACAGAGTTATGGGAAAAATATAAATCGAAAATGTCCGAAGATATACTCCATAGAAAACGGTTAGAGACGTCAGATATGACTTTTGATTTTACATCAGAAATTTATAACTACACTTTAGTTATTATAGAAGATTTATGCGTATGTATGGCAAACAAACCTCTTCAGAATTTGGGAATGCCTTCACCTAATCGTACCGCTGCTGTTTCGACATGTGTAGAATTGGGTCGTGAACAAATTTACAGTACGAGTGATCTATTGTCGCATGTACAAAATAACATTTCCAAGTTAACGTCGGAACAAAAAGACATTTATGATACGATAATGCATCGTGTTTATAACAAAGTTTGGAGAAATTTTCTTTTTGGATGCGCCAGGAGGTACTGGTAAAATGTTTGTGATAAAACTGATTTTGGCATCAATTCGATCAAAAAATGATATAGTGTTTGCAATTGCGTCGTCCGGAATAGCCGCAACGTTGCTGCCTGGAGAATGGAAGAACTGCTCATTCCGCTTTGAAATTGCCTCTGAATTTGCATTCTACATAAACTCCCACTCGCCATATTTCCAAATCATCTGGGATGGGTAAAGTATTGAAGCAATGCAAACTTATTATTTGGGACGAGTGCACAATGGCACACAAAAAACCGCTCGAGGCTCTGGATCAATGTTTGAAAGATTTGCGAGGGAATTCGATACCCTTTGGCAGCACATTAATATTGCTTGCGGGAGATTTCAGGCAGACATTACCTATAATACCTAGATCAGCCCCTGCAGACGAAATGAATGCTTGCCTGAAAAATTCTAATTTATGGGCACACGTAAAGCCATTAAAATTAACTACAAATATGGCGTGTCCGATTGCAAAATGATGTCTCTGGTAAAACATTTTCAGTTCAATTGCTGGCAATTGGAAACGGAAAGCTCCCAGTAGACTCAATTTCAGGACGTTTGCAACTACCTGCTGAATTCTGTAATTTAGTGACGTCCAAAAATGAATTGATTGAAAAAGTATTTCCAAATATTCTAAACATTTATAGAAATAATAAATGCCTAAGTGAAAGAACGATTTTTGCACCCAAAAATATAGACCTCCACGAAATCAACAATATTGTTTTGACCAAGATTCGAGACCACGCAGTGCTTTACAAGTCAGTCGACACATTTTTGGAACCAAATGAGGCGGTTAATTATCCATGTGAATTTTTAAATTCCGTGGATCTTTCAGGGTTTCCACCACACGTGCTAAAACTAAAAATAGGCGTACCAATAATATTGTTACGTACCTTAAACCCACCAAAGCTTTGCAATGGCACGCGACTTGCTGTAAAAAAAACAATTGAAAAAGTAATAGAGGCAACAATCTTGACAGGGCCTTTTGAGGGTGAGGCTGTTTTTATTCCTCGCATTCCCATGATTCCAATGGATCTGCCTTTTCAATTTAAAAGATTGAAATTCCCAATTCGATTAGCATTTGCAATCACCATCAACAAAGCTCAAGGCCAATCATTAGAAAAATGTGGTATAGATCTTAATAACGATTGTTTTACCATGGACAATTGTATGTTGCATGTTCTAGGGTCGGTAAACCTGACAATCTATTCATATGCAGCGACAATTGGACAGCGAAGAATGTTGTATATTCGCAAGTTTTACTCAGTTAATTTGTATTGTATCTATCTATCTATCTATCTATATAAAAACGAGTTGTGTGTATGCATGTTTGTTTGTTTGTAAAAAGAGCGTTTGCATATGACGTGATTATAAGTACATCAGGCTTTGTATATGCACAGACAATGATTCCAAACAATGCACGAATTTGACTTGGAATTGACCTTTCGCACGCGTCATTGATGCAGTTATCCCAGTGTTGGTCATTCTCCAATAAATTCAGAGCTTGGCATGCACTACGGTAAGTGTCATGTATAGCATCGTTAACAGTTCTCAAATACTCAAAGGACGTCGAGCCGGGTACATTCACCAATAGCAGGCGTAGAAAGAAGCATTCATTTTAATTGGGGTGAAGGGTGTAGAGTCTTCCTATCGTGGTATCTTTGAAGATGGTAGGTTGGCCGTCGACTGACTTACCCTGTTTTCGACGTTCAAATACTTTATTTTTAGTATTCCACGTGTAATACGAAGACACTTCAGTATACAGCAGTTTTTTTGCAAAAGAATCATTTTTGCATAGCGAAAAGAAAGCAGTTAACGTTGTATCCGGTGGATTCAGGGCTCTTTGTTGCGCGTTAGATTCCGAAAAATAAACACGCTGACCACTCTGTAAATGTACCGCTAAGTTAACAACAGCTGGACTACGTTCATGTATCGGAAATGAAAGAATTCGCCAAACAGCTTCATTACTGCTTATGTATCTTCCAGCCTGATATTGTACGATTTCGTCCATATCATTGATTTCGGATTTCAAGCCAAAAACTGCCATGTCACTGCCTTTGTTGACGTATTTACATATGTATTTGATTGCCTTTACGGAGATACAGTATTCAACGTTTATGTGTGCATTAAATGTTTTTGATAATAAAGGGGAATATGGAACAACCCACTGGTTATCTACTTCGATGGTGGTACCGTTACGCTTCTTTATTATTGCTGTTTTACCGCCATCTTCAGTAAATCTTCTTCTATATTGTGGGTAACCATCATTGCCAGTAATTGTGTTGGGTACTAAAAGTCGAGGATATTGCTTTGTGCACCTTCCTTTGGCCATGCATGGTGAATTTTCGTTCAGTGCACCGCAAGGTCCATGTATCATATCTTTTACAACAATATCATATAACCCCTTATCGACATTTTCATCAGGTATTTCAGCGGAAATCAAATCATCAATTTAACTAGAAGTAATTTTATAATGTAGCCAGATTAGTATTTGTGCGTGTGGCAATCCTCGTTTTTGCCATTCCACTTAGTACATCCAGCATCGCACTGACCCAAACACTTGAAGTTTTACTATGTAGTTTATCAGTGATTTCAACTTTTGCCGGAAGACACGGGCAGTAATGTCATGTCTATGAACCGTCGATTGTCCTTGAGGTAAAAGCTGCTCTATCTTGTCCCAAGATTGATTACAAGTAAATGTAATAAATAAATCTGGACGACCATAGAGACGAACATACGCAATAGCATCTTGAGCATATTCATGCATATGACGGAGACTGCCAGCATATGACGAAAGTAAAATCGTTAATCTTCCAACGTTTGTGGTATTACCGTCATTTACAACTGCATCTCGCAAATGAATGTATTCAGAGCGGAGCTTGGTCTGATTCAGACGGATAAATAGCAAACATTCTGATTCAATTTTTGCATACTTATTAACGATGTATTGGTAAAACAATTGACGGCATTTTAAAATATAATTGTCTTCATCCTGCCAAATCATTAGTCTATAGGAATAATAATACATTGCGCTGCATTTCTTATTCATTTCTTTGTTAGTGGCTGGATTTATTAATTTAATATTAAAGTGATAGCCGTCGGCTCCATCCCAAAAAATGATAGGATATTGTAGGGCATCGTAGCATCGATGAGTTTCAGCAATTCTTACCAACTGAGCGTTTCGCTTATGAAGAATAATAGGTGAATGGAGTTCGTCCGGAATAATGTTCCAGGTTCTAGGTTCGAGAGGTTTCAGGTTCGAATCTGAATACAAAAGAAGAAAAAAAAAACAAAAAAGGTAAAAACTACAAAAAAAAACTAAAAAGAAAATAAACTAAAAAAATAAAAACAAAAATAAGCAAACTACAGAAGGTAAAAACTACAAAAAAAACTAAAAAGAAAAAAGATGAAACCAAAAAAGCATATATAGTATATATATATATATATATATATATATATATATATATATATATATATATATATATATATATATATATATATATATATATATATATATATATATATATATACTAGCTGTTGGGGTGGCGCTTCGCGCCACCCCAACACCTAGTTGGTGGGGGCGCTTCGCGCACCCCCCAAGACCCCCGCGCGCGTAAGTCGTTACGCGCCATAATAGTTACGCGCCATTGTAGTTGTGTCCCTATGTCCCACCTGTGAATATAGATAGATATATATATATATATATATATATATATATATATATATATATATATATATATATATATATATATATATATATATATATATATATATATATGGTTTTAACTACGTAAAACTTGCGAATATACAACATTCTTTGCTGTCCCATTGTCTTTGCATATAAATAGATTGTCAGGTTTACCGACTCTTGAACATGCAACATATAATGGTCCATGGGAAAACAATCTGTATTCAGATCTATACCTCATGATTCTAATGATTGCCCTTGAGCTTTGTTGATGGTGATTGCTAATCGACCATTCCCTGTCCCGGTGTCCCGGTCGTCATTTACATCCCCCTGTTTCCCCCGGTGTCCCCGTTGTAGTTGTGTCCCTGTGTCCCGGTCGTCATTTATATTCCCTGTGTCCCGGTCGTCATTTGTATCCCGGTGTCCCGGTCTGTATATACATTCGTTTTTTAGTTTTGTTTTTCTCCTTTATTTTTTTCCTTTTTTTTTCTTTTTTAGCTTATTTAGATTTTTAGTTTTTTTAGTTTTTTTATTAGTTTTTAGTTTTTTTTTCTTTTTAGTTTTTTTGTCCCGGTCGTCATTTATATCCCCCTGTTTCCCCCGGTGTCCCCGTTGTAGTTGTGTCCCTGTGTCCCGGTCGTCATTTATATTCCCTGTGTCCCGGTCGTCATTTGTATCCCGGTGTACCGGTCTGTATATACATTCGTTTTTTAGTTTTGTTTTTCTCCTTTATTTTTTTCCTTTTTTTTTCTTTTTTAGTTTATTTAGATTTTTAGTTTTTTTAGTTTTTTTATTAGTTTTTAGTTTTTTTTTCTTTTTAGTTTTTTTGTAGTTTTTACCTTCTTTTTAGTTTTGTTAATTTTTTTTTTTACTTATGTCCTGGTCGTCATTTATACTCCCTGTGTCCCGGTGCTTTGTTGATTGCTAATCGAACATTCCTTTTGTCCTGGTCGCTTTCTCTTTGAGTGTCGTCATTTATTTTTTTCTTTTTTAGTTCTTTTAGTTTTTACCTTTTTTATTTTTTTTTATTTTTTTAGATGAAAATTTTTTTTAGTTTTTTCCTTTTTTTCTTTTTAGTTTTTTATTGGTTTTTACCTTTATGTTAGCTTATTTTTCAGTTTTTTCCTTTTTTTTTAGTTTTTTTTTATTTTTTAGTTTTTTTAATTTTTTACCTTTTTTTAGTTTTTTTAGTTTTTTTAGTTTTTTTAGTTTTTTAGCTTTTTTTACTTTTTTTATTAGTTTTTAGTTTTTGTAGTTTTTGCCTTTTTTTAGTTTTTTCAGTTTTTTTTTTAGTTTTTTATTGGTTTTTACCTTTATTTTAGCTTATTTTTCAGTTTTTTCCTTTTTTTTAGTTTTTTTTAGTTTTAGTTTTTTTAGTTTTTTACCTTTTTTTTAGTTTTTTTAGTTTTTTTAGTTTTTTAGCTTTTTTATTTTTTTTATTAGTTTTTAGTTTTTTTGTACTTTTTGCCTTTTTTTTAGTTTTTTTAGTTTTTTAGCTTTTTTAATAGTTTTTAGTTTTTTTTGTAGTTTTTGCCTTTTTTAGTTTTTTTAGTTTTTTAGCTTTTTTATTTTTTTTATTAGTTTTTAGTTTTTTTTGTAGTTTTTGCCTTTTTTTAGTTTTTTCAGTTTTATTTTTTTCTTTTTTAGTTCTTTTAGTTTTTACCTTTTTTAGTTTTTTTTAGTTTTTTAGATGAAAATTTTTTTTAGTTTTTTCCTTTTTTTTCTTTTTAGTTTTTTATTGGTTTTTACCTTTATTTTAGCTTATTTTTCAGTTTTTTCCTTTTTTTTAGTTTTTTTTTATTTTTATTTTTTTTTAGTTTTTTACCTTTTTTTAGTTTTTTTAGTTTTTTTAGTTTTTTAGCTTTTTTACTTTTTTTTTATTAGTTTTTAGTTTTTTTTTGTAGTTTTTGCCTTTTTTTAGTTTTTTCAGTTTTTTTTTTTAGTTTTTTATTGGTTTTTACCTTTAATTTAGCTTATTTTTCAGTTTTTTCCTTTTTTTTAGTTTTTTTTAGTTTTTAGTTTTTTTTAGTTTTTTTACCTTTTTTTAGTTTTTTTAGTTTTTTTAGTTTTTTAGCTTTTTTATTTTTTTTATTAGTTTTTAGTTTTTTTTGTAGTTTTTGCCTTTTTTTAGTTTTTTTAGTTTTTTAGCTTTTTTATTAGTTTTTAGTTTTTTTTGTAGTTTTTGCCTTTTTTTAGTTTTTTTAGTTTTTTAGCTTTTTTATTTTTTTTATTAGTTTTTAGTTTTTTTTGTAGTTTTTGCCTTTTTTTAGTTTTTTCAGTTTTGACGTCACCTGATCCAGTTTTTTCAGGTGACGTCACCTGATCCATCCACAGACAGACAGACAACTTATTTTTATATATATAGATATCTATATATATAAAAATAAGTTGTCTGTGGATGGATGGATGGATGGATGTGTGGATGGATGTGTCAGGTGACGTCACCTGAAAAAACTGGATTAGGTGACGTCCAAAACTGAAAAAACTAAAAAAAGGCAAAAAACTACAAAAAAAACTAAAAAACTAATAAAAAAATAAAAAAGCTAAAAAACTAAAAAAACTATAAAGGTAAAAACCAATAAAAAACTAAAAAAAAACTGAAAAAACTAAAAAAAGGCAAAAACTACAAAAAAAAACTAAAAACTAATAAAAAAAGTAAAAAAGCTAAAAAACTAAAAAAACTAAAAAAACTAAAAAAAGGTAAAAAACTAAAAAAAATAAAAAATAAAAAAAAACTAAAAAAAAGGAAAAAACTGAAAAATAAGCTAAAATAAAGGTAAAAACCAATAAAAAACTAAAAAAAAAAAGGAAAAAACTAATAAATGACGACACTCAAAGAGAAAGCGACCAGGACAAAAAACTAAAAAAAAAGGCAAAAACTACAAAAAAAACTAAAAACTAATAAAAAAAATAAAAAAGCTAAAAAACTAAAAAAACTAAAAAAAGGTAAAAAACTAAAAAAACTAAAAACTAAAAAAAAAACTAAAAAAGGTAAAAACTAAAAGAACTAAAAAAGAAAAAAATAAATGACGACACTCAAAGAGAAAGCGACCAGGACAAAAGGAATGTTCGATTAGCAATCAACAAAGCACCGGGACACAGGGAGTATAAATGACGACCAGGACACAAGTAAAAAAAAAAATTAACAAAACTAAAAAGAAGGTAAAAACTACAAAAAAACTAAAAAGAAAAAAAAACTAAAAACTAATAAAAAAACTAAAAAATCTAAAAATCTAAATAAACTAAAAAAGAAAAAAAAAGGAAAAAAATAAAGGAGAAAAACAAAACTAAAAAACGAATGTATATACAGACCGGTACACCGGGATACAAATGACGACCGGGACACAGGGAATATAAATAACGACCGGGACACAGGGACACAACTACAACGGGGACACCGGGGGAAACAGGGGGATATAAATGACGACCGGGACAAAAAAACTAAAAAGAAATAAAAACTAAAAACTAATAAAAAAACTAAAAAATCTAAAAATCTAAATAAGCTAAAAAAGAAAAAAAAAAGGAAAAAAATAAAGGAGAAAAACAAAACTAAAAAACGAATGTATATACAGACCGGGGACACCGGGATACAAATGATGACCGGGACCCGGGACACAGGGAATATAAATGACGACCGGGACACAGGGACACAACTACAACGGGGACACCGGGGGAAACAGGGGGATAACCTGACAATCTATTTATATGCAAAGACAATGGGACAGCAAAGAATGTTGTATATTCGCAAGTTTTACGTAGTTAAAACCATATATATATATATATATCTATATTCACAGGTGGGACATAGGGACACAACTACAATGGCGCGTAACTATTATGGCGCGTAACGACTTACGCGCGCGGGGGGGCTTGGGGGGGGCGCGAAGCGCCCCCACCAACTAGGTGTTGGGGTGGCGCGAAGCGCCACCCCAACAGCTAGTATATATATATATGTACTAGCTGTTGGGGTGGCGCTTCGCGCCACCCCAACACCTAGTTGGTGGGGGCGCTTCGCGCCCCCCCCCAAGCCCCCCCGCGCGCGTAAGTCGTTACGCGCCATAATAGTTACGCGCCATTGTAGTTGTGTCCCTATGTCCCACCTGTGAATATAGATAGATATATATATTATATATATATATATATATATATATATATATATATATATATATATATATATATACTAGCTGTTGGGGTGGCGCTTCGCGCCACCCCAACACCTAGTTGGTGGGGGCGCTTCGCGCCCCCCCCAAGCCCCCCCGCGCGCGTAAGTCGTTACGCGCCATAATAGTTACGCGCCATTGTAGTTGTGTCCCTATGTCCCACCTGTGAATATAGATATATATATATATATATATGGTTTTAACTACGTAAAACTTGCGAATATACAACATTCTTTGCTGTCCCATTGTCTTTGCATATAAATAGATTGTCAGGTTATCCCCCTGTTTCCCCCGGTGTCCCCGTTGTAGTTGTGTCTTTGTGTCCCGGTCGTCATTTATATTCCCTGTGTCCCGCGTCCCGGTCATCATTTGTATCCCGGTGTCCCGGTCTGTATATACATTCGTTTTTTAGTTTTGTTTTTCTCCTTTATTTTTTTCCTTTTTTTTTCTTTTTTAGCTTATTTAGATTTTTAGATTTTTTAGTTTTTTTTATTAGTTTTTAGTTTTTATTTCTTTTTAGTTTTTTTGTCCCGGTCGTCATTTATATCCCCCTGTTTCCCCCGGTGTCCCCGTTGTAGTTGTGTCCCTGTGTCCCGGTCGTTATTTATATTCCCTGTGTCCCGGTCGTCATTTGTATCCCGGTGTACCGGTCTGTATATACATTCGTTTTTTAGTTTTGTTTTTCTCCTTTATTTTTTTCCTTTTTTTTTTCTTTTTTAGTTTATTTAGATTTTTAGATTTTTTAGTTTTTTTATTAGTTTTTAGTTTTTTTTTCTTTTTAGTTTTTTTGTAGTTTTTACCTTCTTTTTAGTTTTGTTAATTTTTTTTTTTACTTGTGTCCTGGTCGTCATTTATACTCCCTGTGTCCCGGTGCTTTGTTGATTGCTAATCGAACATTCCTTTTGTCCTGGTCGCTTTCTCTTTGAGTGTCGTCATTTATTTTTTTCTTTTTTAGTTCTTTTAGTTTTTACCTTTTTTAGTTTTTTTTTAGTTTTTAGTTTTTTTAGTTTTTTACCTTTTTTAGTTTTTTTAGTTTTTTAGCTTTTTTATTTTTTTTTATTAGTTTTTAGTTTTTTTGTAGTTTTGCCTTTTTTTTTAGTTTTTTGTCCTGGTCGCTTTCTCTTTGAGTGTCGTCATTTATTAGTTTTTTTCCTTTTTTTTTTTAGTTTTTTATTGGTTTTTACCTTTATTTTAGCTTATTTTTCAGTTTTTTTCCTTTTTTTTTAGTTTTTTTTTATTTTTTATTTTTTTTAGTTTTTTCAGTTTTTTTTTTAGTTTTTTATTGGTTTTTACCTTTATAGTTTTTTTAGTTTTTTAGCTTTTTTATTTTTTTTATTAGTTTTTAGTTTTTTTTTTGTAGTTTTTGCCTTTTTTTAGTTTTTTCAGTTTTGACGTCACCTAATCCAGTTTTTTCAGGTGACGTCACCTGACACATCCATCCACACATCCATCCACACATCCACAGACAGACAACTTATTTTTATATATATAGATATATATATATATATGGTTTTAACTACGTAAAACTTGCGAATATACAACATTCTTTGCTGTCCATTGTCTTTGCATATAAATAGATTGTCAGATTTACCGACTCTTGAACATGCAACATATAATGGTCCATGGGAAAACAATCTGTATTCAGATCTATACCTCATGATTCTAATGATTGCCCTTGAGCTTTGTTGATGGTGATTGCTAATCGACCATTCCCTGTCCCTGGTGTCCCGGTCGTCATTTACATCCCCCTGTTTTCCCCCGGTGTCCCCGTTGTAGTTGTGTCCCTGTGTCCCGGTCGTCATTTATATTCCCTGTGTCCCGGTCGTCATTTGTATCCCGGTGTCCCGGTCTGTATATACATTCGTTTTTTAGTTTTGTTTTTCTCCTTTATTTTTTTTCCTTTTTTTTTTCTTTTTTAGCTTATTTAGATTTTTAGATTTTTTAGTTTTTTTATTAGTTTTTAGTTTTTTTTTCTTTTTAGTTTTTTTGTCCCGGTCGTCATTTATATCCCCCTGTTTCCCCCCGGTGTCCCCGTTGTAGTTGTGTCCCTGTGTCCCGGTCGTCATTTATATTCCCTGTGTCCCGGTCGTCATTTGTATCCCGGTGTCCCGGTCTGTATATACATTCGTTTTTTAGTTTTGTTTTTCTCCTTTATTTTTTTCCTTTTTTTGTCTTTTTTAGCTTATTTAGATTTTTAGTTTTTTTAGTTTTTTTTGTAGTTTTTAGTTTTTTTTTCTTTTTAGTTTTTTTGTCCCGGTCGTCATTTATATCCCCCTGTTTCCCCCGGTGTCCCCGTTGTAGTTGTGTCCCTGTGTCCCGGTCGTCATTTATATTCCCTGTGTCCCGGTCGTCATTTGTATCCCGGTGTACCGGTCTGTATATACATTCGTTTTTTAGTTTTGTTTTTCTCCTTTATTTTTTTCCTTTTTTTTTCTTTTTTAGTTTATTTAGATTTTTAGATTTTTTAGTTTTTTTATTAGTTTTTAGTTTTTTTTCTTTTTAGTTTTCTTGTAGTTTTTAACTTCTTTTTAGTTTTGTTAATTTTTTTTTTACTTATGTCCTGGTCGTCATTTATACTCCCTGTGTCCCGGTGCTTTGTTGATTGCTAATCGAACATTCCTTTTGTCCTGGTCGCTTTCTCTTTGAGTGTCGTCATTTATTTTTTTCTTTTTTAGTTCTTTTAGTTTTTACCTTTTTTAGTTTTTTTTAGTTTTTTAGATGAAAATTTTTTTTAGTTTTTTTCCTTTTTTTCTTTTTAGTTTTTTATTGGTTTTTACCTTTTATGTTAGCTTATTTTTCAGTTTTTTCCTTTTTTTTTAGTTTTTTTTTATTTTTTATTTTTTTTTTAGTTTTTTACCTTTTTTTAGTTTTTTTAGTTTTTTTAGTTTTTTTAGTTTTTTAGCTTTTTTACTTTTTTTATTAGTTTTTATTTTTTTTGTAGTTTTTGCCTTTTTTTAGTTTTTTTCAGTTTTTTTTTTTTAGTTTTTTATTGGTTTTTACCTTTATTTTAGCTTATTTTTCAGTTTTTTTTCCTTTTTTTTTAGTTTTTTTTTAGTTTTTAGTTTTTTTAGTTTTTTACCTTTTTTTAGTTTTTTTAGTTTTTTAGTTTTTTAGCTTTTTTATTTTTTTTTATTAGTTTTTAGTTTTTTTTTGTAGTTTTTGCCTTTTTTTAGTTTTTTTAGTTTTTTAGCTTTTTATTAGTTTTTAGTTTTTTTTGTAGTTTTTGCCTTTTTTTAGTTTTTTTAGTTTTTTAGCTTTTTTATTTTTTTTATTAGTTTTTAGTTTTTTTGTAGTTTTTGCCTTTTTTTAGTTTTTTCAGTTTTGACGTCACCTGATCCAGTTTTTTCAGGTGACGTCACCTGATCCACGATCCACAGATCCACAGACAACTTATTTTTATATATATAGATAGTTTTTTTTTTTACTTATGTCCTGGTCGTCATTTATACTCCCTGTGTCCCGGTGCTTTGTTGATTGCTAATCGAACATTCCTTTTGTCCTGGTCGCTTTCTCTTTGAGTTTCGTCATTTATTTTTTTCTTTTTTAGTTCTTTTAGTTTTTACCTTTTTTAGTTTTTTTTAGTTTTTTAGATGAAAATTTTTTTTAGTTTTTTTCCTTTTTTTCTTTTTAGTTTTTTATTGGTTTTTACCTTTATTTTAGCTTATTTTTCAGTTTTTTTCCTTTTTTTTAGTTTTTTTTATTTTTTTATTTTTTTTAGTTTTTTACCTTTTTTTAGTTTTTTTAGTTTTTTTAGTTTTTTAGCTTTTTTTACTTTTTTTATTAGTTTTTAGTTTTTTTTTGTAGTTTTTGCCTTTTTTTTAGTTTTTTCAGTTTTTTTTTTAGTTTTTTATTGGTTTTTTACCTTTATTTTAGCTTATTTTTCAGTTTTTTTCCTTTTTTTTTAATTTTTTTTAGTTTTTAGTTTTTTTCGTTGTTTACCTTTTTTTTAGTTTTTTTAGTTTTTTTAGTTTTTTAGCTTTTTTATTTTTTTTTATTAGTTTTTAGTTTTTTTTGTAGTTTTTGCCTTTTTTTAGTTTTTTTAGTTTTTTAGCTTTTTTATTTTTTTATTAGTTTTTAGTTTTTTTTGTAGTTTTTGCCTTTTTTAGTTTTTTCAGTTTTGACGTCACCTGATCCAGTTTTTTCAGGTGACGTCACCTGATCCATCCACAGACAGACAGACAACTTATTTTTATATATATAGATATATATATATATATACTAGCTGTTGGGGTGGCGCTTCGCGCCACCCCAACACCTAGTAGGTGGGGGCGCTTCGCGCCCCCCCCCAAGCCCCCCCGCGCGCGTAAGTCGTTACGCGCCATATCAGTTATGCGCCATTGTAGTTGTGTCCCTATGTCCCACCTGTGAATATATATATATATATATATATATATATATATATATATATATATATATATATATATATATATATATATATATATATATATATATATATATATATATATATATATATATATATATCTATATATATAAAAATAAGTTGTCTGTCCGTTACGCCAGATTATATCTTCTATATATATAAAAGAAAACAAACTAGAATGTAAAAACTGGAAATTGCATAAATATTTCGAAATATTTTGACAATAGATTAAAGTAATTCGAAAAAAGAAAAATGGTAAAAAACTAAAAAAAAAACTAAAAAGAAAAAACTAAAAAAAATTAAAAATTAAAAAAATTAAAAAAAGAAAAAACCTAAAAAGAAAAAACGTAAAAAAATAAAAAAGATAAAAAACTAAAAAAAAACTAAAAAAAGCTAAAAAACTAAAAAAAAAGAAAAAACTAAAAAAAAACTGGGAATTGCACAAATATTTCAATATATTTTGACAATAGATTAAAGTAATTGGAAAACCTTAAAACAGATACCCCAAATTTTGAGGTTTAATATAAATTGTTGGAGCTTTAGCATGCTTGGCGCGTAAAGATTGTTCCAAGTGTCAATGTTAGAATGAACATTGACAAATTGAAGAAAACAAATCAATAAAAAGAAGAAACTAAAAAAAAGTAAAAACTAAAAAAGAAAAAAAACTAAAGAAGAAACTGTATCTATATATATATAAAAATAAGTTGTCTGTCTTTTATGTCTGTTACACTATATCTGTTACGCCAGATTATATCTTAACTATTTATAAAAATAAATTGTATGTATTTTTGTATTGAGGGTTTGTATATGACGTCTGAAAAATAAAGAAGAAAAAGAAAACTGAAAAAGAAAAATGGTAAAAAAAAACTAAAAAAAAAACTAAAAAGAAAAAACTAAAAAAAAAACTAAAAAATAAAAAGAAATTAAAAAAAGAAAAAACTTAAAAAGATAAAATGTAAAAAAAATAAAAAGGTAAAAAACTAAAAAGAAAAAAAAAAAACTAAAAAAAGCTAAACAACTAAAAAAAGAAAAAACTAAAAAAAAACTGGGAATTGCACAAATATTTCAATATATTTTGACAAAAGATTAAGGTAATTCGAAAACCTTAAAACAGATACCCAAAGTTTTAAGGTTTATTATAAATTGTTGGAGCTTTAGCTTGCTTGGCACGTAATCGACTGACGAAATTACAGACCGGGACATCGGGACGCAAATGACGACCGGGACATAGGGAATATAAATGACGACCGGGACACTCAAAGAGAAAGCGACCGGGACACAAGGAATGTTCGATTAGCAATCACCATCAACAAAGCACCGGGACACAAATGACGACCGGGACACAGGGGATATAAATGACGACCAGGACACTCAAAGAGAAATAACAGACCGGACACCGGAACACAAATGACGACCGAGACAAAAATGACGACCGGGACACCAGGACACAGGGAATATAAATGACGACCGGGACACTCAAAGAGAAATTAGAGACTGGGACAACAGGGAAACAACAACAACGGGGACGCCGGGGGGCACAGGGGGATATATAAATGACGATGGGGACACAGGGAATGTTCGATTAGCAATCACCATCAACAAAGCTCAAGGGCAATCATTAGAATAATGAGGTATAGATCTGAATACAGATTATTTTTCCCATAGACAGTTATATGTTTCATGTTCAAGAGTCGGTAAACCTGACAATCTATTTATATACACAGACAATGGGACAGCCAAGAATGTTGTATATTCGCAAGTTTTACGTATTTAAAAAATATATGTATATATATATATATATATCTATATTCACAGGTGGGACACAGGGACACAACTACAATGGCGCGTAACTGAATATGGCGCGTAGCGACTGACGCGCGCGGGGGGGGCTTGGGGGGCGCGAAGTGCCCCCACCATATATATATATATATATATATATATATATATATATATATATATATATATATATATATATATATATATATATATATATATATATATATTCACAGGTGGGACATAGGGACACAACTACAATGGCGCGTAACGACTTACGCGCGCGGGGGGGCTTGGGGGGGCGCGAAGCGCCCCCACCAACTAGGTGTTGGGGTGGCGCGAAGCGCCACCCCAACAGCTAGTATATATATATATATATATATATATATATATATATATATATATATATATATATATATATATATATATATATATATATATATATATATATCTATATATATATATATATATCTATATATATAAAAATAAGTTGTCTGTCCGTTACTCCTATAAATGACTCCTGGCCAACATGTGCGTAGATACAATGCTCCAACTATCGACGAAGTGGCCATCGTTATGGTCGGTGATCAGTTTTTACCTCGAGATATTATTCTCAGGGTTTCCACCACACGTGCTACAACTAAAAATAGGTCTACCAATAATACTTTTAAGAAATATAAACCCACCAAAGCTTTGCTATGGCACTCGACCTGCCGTAAAAAAAAACAATGGAAAACCTAATAGAGGCCACAATCTTGACAGGGGCCTTTTGAGGGTGAGGCTGTTCTTATTCCTCGCATTCCCAAGATTCCAACGGATCTGCCTTTTCAATTTAAAAAGATTGCAATTCCCAATTCGATTAGTATTTGCAATCACCATTAACAAAGCTCAAGGTCAATCATTAGAAAAATGTGGTATAGATCTTAATCCTGATTGTTTTTCCCATGACAATTGTACGTTGCATGTTCGAGGGTCGGTAAACCTGACAATGTATTTATATGTAGCGACAATTGGACAGCGAAGAATGTTGTTTATTCGCAAGTTTTACGCAGTTAATTTGTATTGTATCTATCTATATAAAAACGAGTTATGTGGATGCATGTTTGTTTGTTTGTAAAAAGAGCGTTTGTATATGACGTCATTATTAGTACATACGGCTTTGCATATGCACAGACAATGGGAAAGCCAAGAATGTTGTTTATTCGCAATTTTTGCGTAGTTTAAAACACATATATAAATCTATCTATATTCACAGGTGGGACAGGGGGACACAACTACAATGGCGC
>NW_027063786.1:0-30740 GCF_032884065.1 Artemia franciscana
ACAATATAATTATAATGTGTCTTGGACAGTGGTTACTCCCTTATTATTTTATGGCATCCTACCCAATATCAACATTCCTTGAAACTAAAAGTATCTAGACCGATTACCGTACCAAATAATCTATATACATAAAAATGTACTGTCTATTATCTGTTACAATATGACGTAATCTATATATACTCTAAGAGAAAATATAACTAAGTCTTTTGTCTGTTACAATATGACGTCAATATATGTATATAAGAAAGCTTTCATATGAATACATGACGTCATATTCAATATGACGTCTTATTCAATATAAATATATGCGGCTCAGAGAAAAAGTACCATTATATTTTGGCTCAAAGAGAAAGTATCACTGATGTTAAAGAGAAATTATTCTACAACTAGATGTTGGGGTGGTGGTTCGCGCCACCCCAACAGCTAGTGGGTGGGGGCGCTTTGCGCCCCAACCCCACCAAGCCCCCCCCGCGCGCGTAAGTAGTTACGCGCCATATTAGTTACGCGCCATTGTAGTTGTGTCCCTGTGTCTCACCTGTGAATATAGATCGATACATATATATATATGTTTTTAACTACGTAAAACTTGGGAATATACAACATTCTTCGCTGTCCCATTGCGTGTCCCGGTCGTCATTTATATATCCCGCTGTGCCCCCTGACGTCCCCGTTGTAGTTGTGTCCCTGTGTCCCGGTCGTCATTTATATTCCCCGTCATTTGTATCCCGTTTTTTTTTTCTTTTTAGTTTTTTACCTTTTTTTAATTTTTTTTTCTTTTTAGGTTTTTTCTTTTTTTTAGCTTTTTTCGCGCCACATTAGTTACGCGCCAGTGTAGTTGTGTCCCTGTGTCCCACCTGTGAATTTAAGAATTAACGACGCTACTTGACTACTAAGGTCCCTGCGTCGGCCCTGCAGTGCATTCCTGCAGCGTGATATGATCTCTGGGCCACCTGTGAATATAGATAGATATATATATGTTTGTAAAACTTGCGAATATACAACATTCTTCGCTGTCCCATTGTCTGTGCATATAAATAGATTGTCAGGTTTACCGACTCTTGAACATGCAACATATAATTGTCCATGGGGAAAACAAGGCGTATTCAGATCTATACCTCATTATTATAATGATTGCCCTTGAGCTTTGTTGATGGTGATTCCCTGTGTCCCGGTCGTTATTTGTGTCTCGGTGTCTCAGTCTGTAATTTCTCTTTGAGTGTCCCGGTCGTCATTTGTGTCCCGGTCTGCAATTTTGTCAGTCGACAAACATGACGTCAGTCGACAAACAACGTCATGACGACATACAGCTCAACCCTTATAATGACGTCAGTCGACAAACATGACATTTGTCGACACACAAACATGACGTCAGTCGACAGACACACAAACAAACAACTTCTTCTATATATATAAAAATAAGTTGTTTGTCTGTGTGCCTGTCTACTGACGTCATGTTTGTAAGTCGAATGACGTCATGTTTGTCAACTGACGTATCTATCTATCTATCTATATAAAAATAAGTTGTCTGTGGATGTGTCTGTCTGTCGGGTGACGTCATGTTTGTGTGTTGACTGGCGTCATGAAGTTAGTTGTCGTCATTTTTGTTATGACGGTGACGTCATTAAAGATATTGAAGACATGCGTTCACGTAGAAATCTATTAATGTTTAACTTTAAAATGACTGATGAACTTACAATGGCAACAGCCGAGGAAGATGCTCAAAGAGTCTATGCCAAAAAACTTGCTGCTGATAGAGAAAGTAAGAAAAGAAAGCGTGCCGAGGAATCAAAAGAACAGCAAGGAAACAGGCTTGAGGCTGATAGAGAAAGTAAGAAAAGAAAGAGTGCCGAGGAATCAAAAGAACAGCAAGGAAACAGGCTTGAGGCTGATAGAGAAAGAAAGAACAGAAAGCGTGCCGAGGAACTACCAGAGCAACGCGAAACCAGACTTGCTGCTAAAAGAGAAAGTGAAAAAAGAAGGCATGCCGAGGAACTACCAGAGCAACATGAAACCAGACTTGCTGCTAAAAGAGAAAGTGAAAAAAGAAGGCGTGCCGAGGAATCACAAGAACAGCAAGAAATCAGGCTTGCTGCTGATAGAGAAACTAAGAAAAGAAAGCGTGCCGAGGAATCAGAGCAACCTGAAAGTTATCGCCTGGCATTCAGGTACAGCCCAGTCGATGATTATAGCTTGAGTAGATGTGTTCAAATCGGGACTATGTCTAAATTTGTCCCTATTGCAAGGCCTTGAAATTCAATGGTGAAACAATGGGAATGTGTTGCGCCTCAGGAAAAGTTAAACTTCCTCTATTGGCTGCACCACCAGAGCCATTGAAGACTTTCCTTACTGGAACTACGTCAGAATCTAAGCGTTTTTTGTCAAAAATCAGAAATATAACTCATTTTTCCAAATGACGTAGTTTGGAGCCCAAATCGAAAATCCAGATCAATGTATGTCTACTTTCAAAGTAAAAGGGCAAATTTATCATAGAGCAGGGTACCTTCTACCATTCTCAGGCGAGAATCATAAATTTTTACAATTGTACTTCATCAGTGATAGAAATTCTGAATTGAATGCACGTTGCGAAATTTCTCCCAAATTTGAAAGGACAATCGTTTCCCAATTGCAACATCTTTTCCACGAAAATAATAATTTAGTGCGTCTGTTCAAAACAGCCATCGATTTGATGCCTACTGATACGCATAAAATTGTTATTTCCGCTGACAAAACGCCTCCTGGCCAACATGTGCGTAGATACAATGCTCCAACTATCGACGAAGTGGCAATCGTTATGGTCGGTGATCAGTTTTTACCTCGAGATACTATTCTTCATAAGCGAAACGCTCAGTTGTTAAGAATTGCTGAAACTCATCGATGCTACGATGCCCTACAATATCCTATCATTTTTTGGGATGGAGCCGACGGCTATCACTTTAATATTAAATTGATGAATCCAGCCACTAACAAAGAAATGAATAAGAAATGCAGTGCAATGCATTATTATTCCTATAGACTAATGATTCGGCAGGATGAAGAAAATTATATTTTAAAATGCCGTCAATTGTTTCACCAATACGTCGTTGATATGTATGCTAAAATTGAATCAGAACGTTTGCTATATATCCGCCTGAATCAGACCTAGCTCCGCTCTGAATAATACATTCATTTGCGAGATGCAGTTGTAAATGACGGTAATACCACAAACGTGGGAAGATTAACAATTTTACCTTCGTCATATGCTGGCAGTCCCCGTCATATGCATGAATATGCTCAAGATGCTATTGCGTATGTTCGTCTCTATGGTCGTCCAGATTTATTTATTACATTTACATGTAATCAATCTTGGGACGAGATACAGCAGCTTTTACTTCAAGGACAATCGGCGGTTCATAGACATGACATTACGGCCCGTGTCTTCCGGCAAAAGTTGAAATCACTGATAAACTACATAGTAAAACTTGAAGTGTTTGGGTCAGTGCGATGTTGGATGTACTCAGTGGAATGGCAAAACGAGGTTTGCCACACGCACATATACTAATCTGGCTACATAAAAAAATTACTTCGAACGAAATTGATGATGTGATTTCCGCTGAAATACCTGATGAAAATGTCGATAAGGGGTTACATGATATTATTGTAAAAAATATGATACATGGTGGACCTTGCGGTGCACTGATTGATGATGTAATTTCTGCTGAAATACCTGATGAAAATTTCGATAAGGGGCTATATGATATTGTTGTAAAAAATATGATACATGGACCTTGCGGTGCACTGAACGAAAATTCACCATGCATGGCCAAAGGAAGGTGCACAAAGCAATATCCTTGACTTTTAGTACCCAACACAATTACTGGCAATGATGGTTACCCACAATATAGAAGAACGGCCAACCTACCATCTTCAAAGATACCCCGATAGGAAGACTCTACACCGTTCACCCCAATCAACATGAATGCTTCTTTCTACGCCTGCTTTTGGTGAATGTACCCGGTCCGACATCCTTTGAGTATTTGAGATCTGTAAACGGTACTATACATGACACTTACCGTAGTGCATACCAAGCTCTGAATTTATTGGAGAATGACCAACACTGGGATAACTGCATCAATGACGCGTGCGAAACGTCAACTCCAAGTCAAATCCATCAGCTCCTACAGAGTTATGGGAAAAATATAAGTCAAAAATGTCCGAAGATATACTCCATCGAAAACAGTTAGAGACGTCAGATATGACTTTTGATTTTACATCAAAAATTTATAACTACACTTTAGTTATTATAGAAGATTTGTGCGTACGTATGGCAAACAAACCTCTTCAGGATTTGGGAATGCCTTCACCTAACCGTATCGCTGCTGTTTCGACATGTGTAGAATTGGATCGTGAACATAGTTACAGAACGAGTGATCTATTGTCGTATGTACAAAATAACATTTCCAAGTTAACGTCGGAACAAAAAGACATTTATGATACGATAATGCATTGTGTCGATAACAACGTTGGAGAAATTTTCTTTTTGGATGCGCCAGCAGATACTGGTAAAACGTTTGTGATAAAACTGATTCTGGCATCAATTCGGTCAAAAAATGATATAGTGTTGGCAATTGCGTCGTCCGGAATAGCCGCAACATTGCTGCCTGGTGGAAGAACTGCTCATTCTACTGTAGAATTTGCATTCTACAGAAACTCCCACGTGCAATATTTCCAAATCATCTGGGATGGGTAAAGTATTGCAGCAATGCAAACTTATTATTTGGGATGAGTGCACAATGGCACACAAAAAATCGCTCGAGGCTCTGGATCAATGCTTGAAAGATTTGCGAGGGAAGTCGAAACCCTTTGGCAGCACATTAATATTGCTTGCGGGAGATTTCAGGCAAACATTACCTATAATACCGAGATCAACCCCTGCAGACGAAATGAATGCTTACCTGAAAAATTCTAATTTATGGGCACACGTAAAAACATTAAAATTAACTACAAATATGAGTGTCCGATTGCAAAACGATGACTCTGGTCAAACATTTTCAGATCAATTGCTGGCAATTGGAAACGGAAAGCTCCCAGTAGACTCAATTTCAGGACGTATACAACTACCTGCTGATTTCTTTAGTTTAGTGACGTCCAAAAATGAATCGATTGAAAAAGTATTTCCGAATATTTTAAACAATTATAAAAATAATAAATGGCTAAGTGAAAGAGCGATTCTTGCACCCAAAAATATAGACGTCCACGAAATCAACAATATTGTTTTGACCAAGATTCGAGACCAGGCAGTCCTTTACAAGTCAGTCGACACAGTTTTGGAACCAAATGAAGCGGTTAATTATCCATCTGAATTTTTAAATTCCGTGGATCTTTCAGGGTTTCCACCACACGTGCTACAACTAAAAATAGGCGTACCAATAATACTTTTAAGAAATATCAACCCACCAAAGCTTTGCAATGGCACGCGACTTGCCGTAAAAAAAAACAATGGAAAACCTATTAGAGGCCACAATCTTGACAGAGCCTTTTGAGGGTGAGGCTGTTCTTATTCCTCGCATTCCCATGATTCCAACGGATCTGCCTTTTCAATTTAAAAGATTGCAATTCCCAATTCGATTAGTATTTGCAATCACCATTAACAAAGCTCAAGGTCAATCATTAGAAAAATGTGGTATAGATCTTAATACTGATTGTTTTTCCCATGGACAATTGTACGTTGCATGTTCGAGGGTCGGTAAACCTGACAATCTATTTATATGCAGCGACAATTTGACAGCGAAGAATTTTGTATATTCGCAAGTTTTACGCAGTTAATTTGTATTGTATCTATCTATCTATCTATCTATATAAAAACGAGTTGTGTGTATGCATGTTTGTTTGTTTGTAAAAAGAGCGTTTGCATATGACGTCATCATTAGTACATAAGGCTTTGTATATGCACAGACAATGGGAAAGCCAAGAATGTTCTATATTCGCAAGTTTTACGTAGTTTGAAACACATATATAAATCTATCTATATTCACAGGTGGGACACAGGGACACAACTACAATGGCGCGTAACTAATATGGCGCGTCATGAAGTTAGTTGTCGTCATGTTTGTTATGACGATGACGTCATTGAAGGTATTTAAGACATTTGTTCACGGAAAAATGTTTAATTGTAAAATGACTGAAGAACCTACAATGGCAACAGCCGAGGAAGCTGCTCAAAGAGTCTTCGCCGAAAAACTTGCTGCTGATAGAGAAAGTAAGAAAAGAAAGTGTGCCGAGGAATCACAAGAACAACAAGAAAACAGGCTTGCGGGTGATAGAGAAAGTAAGAGCAGAAAGCGTGCCGAGGAACTACCAGAGCAACGCGAAACCTGACTTGCTAGTAAAAGAGAAAGTGAAAAAAGAAGGCTTGCCGAGGAATCACAAGAACAGCAAGAAAACAGGCTTGCGGCTGATAGAGAAAGTAAGAAAAGAAAGCGTGCCGAGGAATCACAACAACAGCGTGAAATTAGGCTTGCGTCTCAAAGAGAATTCACTAAAAGATAGCGTGCCGAGGAATCACAAGAGCAACCTGGGTCAGTGCGATGCTGGATGTACTCAGTGGAATGGCAAAAACGAGGATTGCCACACGCACATATACTAATCTGGCTACATTATAAAATTACTTCTAACGAAATTGATGATGGAATTTCTGCTGAAATACCTGATGAAAATTTCGATAAGGGGCTATATGATATTGTTGTAAAAAATATGATACATGGACCTTGCGGTGCACTGAACGAAAATTCACCATGCATGGCCAAAGGAAGGTGCACAAAGCAATATCCTTGACTTTTAGTACCCAACACAATTACTGGCAATGATGGTTACCCACAATATAGAAGAAGATCTACTGAAGATGGTGGTAAAACAGCAATAATAAAGAAGCGTAACGGTACCACCATCGAAGTAGATAACCAGTGGGTTGTTCCATATTCCCCTTTATTATCAAAAACATTTAATGCACACATAAACGTTGAATACTGTAACTCCGTAAAGTTAATCAAATACATATGTATATACGTCAACAAAGGCAGTGACATGGCAGTTTTTGTCTTGCAGTCCGAAATCAAAAATATCGACGAAATCGTACAATATCAGGCTGGAAGATACATAAGCAGTAATGAAGCTGTTTGGCGCATTCTTTCATTTCTGATAAATGAACGTAGTCCAACTGTTGTTCACTTAGCGGTACATTTACAGAATGGTCAACGTGTTTATTTTTTGGAATCCAACGTGCAACAAAGAGCCCTGAATCCACCGGATACAAAGTTAACTGCTTTCTTTTCGCTATGCAAAAATGATTCTTTTGCAAAAAAACTGCTGTATACTGAAGTGCCTTCGCATTACACGTGGAATACTAAAAATAAAGTATTTGAACGTCGAAAACAGGGTAAGTCAGTCGACGGCCAACCTACCATCTTCAAAGATACCACGATAGGAAGACTCTACACCGTTCACTCCAATCAACATGAATGCTTCTTTCTACGCCTGCTTTTGGTGAATATACCTTGTCTGACGTCCTTTGAGTATTTGAGAACTTTAAACAGTACTATACATGACACTTACCGTAGTGCATGCCAAGCTCTGAATTTATTGGAGAATGACCAACACTGGGATAACTGCATCAATGACGCGTGCGAAACGTCAACTCCAAGTCAAATTCGTGCATTGTTTGGAATCATTCTAACAACTTGCTCTCCTTCAGCTCCTACAGAGTTATGGGGAAAATATAAATCGAAAATGTCCGAAGATATAGTCCATCGAAAACGGTTAGAGACCTCAGATATGACTTTTGATTTTACATCAGAAATTTATAACTACACTTTAGTAGATTTGAAGATTTCTGCGTATATATGGCAAACAAACCTCTTCAGGATTTGGGAATGCCTTCACCTAATCGTACTGCTGCTGCTTCGACATGTGTAGAATTGGATCGTGAACAAAGTTACAGTACGAGTGATCTATTGTCGTATGTACAAAATAACATTTCCAAGTTAACGTCGGAACAAAAAGACATTTATGATACGATAATGCATTGTGTCGATAACAGTGTTGGAGAAATTTTCTTTTTGGATGCGCCAGGACGTACTCGTAAAACGTTTGTGATAAAACTGATTCTGGCATTGCGGAAGATTTCAGGCAAACATTACCTATAATACCTAGATCAACCCCTGCAGACGAAATGAATGCTTACCTGAAAAATTCTAATTTATGGGCACACGTAAAAACATTAAAATTAACTACAAATATGCGTGTCCGATTGCAAAACGATGACTCTGGTCAAACATTTTCAGATCAATTGCTGGCAATTGGAAAAGGAACGCTCCCAGTAGACTCAATTTCAGGACGTATACAACTACCTGCTGAATTCTGTAATTTAGTGACGTCCAAAAATGAATTGATTGAAACAGTATTTCCGAATATTCTAAACAATTATAAAAATAATAAATGGCTAAGTGAAAGAGCGATTCTTGCACCCAAAAATATAGACGTCCACAAAATCAACAATATTGTTTTAACCAAGATTCGAGACCAGGCAGTCCTTTACAAGTCAGTCGACACAGTTTTGGAACCAAATGAGGCGGTTAATTATCCATCTGAATTTTTAAATTCCGTTGATCTTTCAGGGTTTCCACCATACGTGCTACAACTAAAAAGAGGTGTACCAATAATACTGTTAAGAACTGTCAACCCACCAAATCTTTGCAATGGCACGCGACTCGCCGTAAAAAAAAACAGTGGAAAACGTAAAAGAGGCCACAATCTTGACAGGGCCTTTTGAGGGTGAGGCTGTTCTTATTCCTTGCATTCCCATGATTCCAACGGATCTGCCTTTTCAATTTAAAAGATTCCAATTCCCAATTCGATGAGCATTTGCAATCACCATCAACAAAGCTCAAGGTCAGTCATTAGAAAATGTGTTATAGATCTTGATACTGATTGTTTTTCCCATGGACAATTGTACGTTGCATGTTTGAGGGTCGGTAAACCTGACAATCTATTTATATGCAGTGACAATTGGACAGCGAAGAATGTTGTATATTCGCAAGTTTTACGCAGTTAATTTGTATTGTATCTATCTATCTATCTATCTATATAAAAACGAGTTGTGTGTATGCATGTTTGTTTGTTTTTAAAAAGAGCCTTCGCATATGACGTCATTATAAGTACATAAGGCTTTGTATATGCACAGACAATGGGAAAGCCAAGAATGTTGTATATTCGCAAGTTTTACGTAGTTCAAAACGCATATATAAATCTATCTATATCCATAGGTGGTACACAGGGACACAACTATAATGGCGCGTAACCAATATGGCGCGTAACGACGTACGCGCGCGGGGGGGCTCGAGGGGGGGGGGGCGCAAAGTGCCCCCATCAATTAGGTGTTGGGGTCGCGCGAAGCGCCACCCATACAGCTATTTTTTATATATATAGATGTCACCAAAAAGGGAACACAAGGAGGAAGCACCAGAGCAACGCAAAACCAGGCATGGGGCTCAAAGAGAAAGGGCTAGATTAGGAATGTCCAATTTAAGTCAACGAAGGCGTGTCGAGGAACCGCCTGAGCAACGCAAAACCAGGCCTGTTGCCTTACGTCAACGAAGACGTGTCGAGGAGCAACGAGAGCGACGCGAAACCAGGCTTGTGGCCGACAGAGTTAGTAAAGAAAGAAGGGGTGTCGATGTATTACAAAAGCAACGCGTGTATAATCGCCTGGCATTCAATTACTGCCCTTCCGATGATTATAGCTAGAGTCGAGATGTTCATATCGGGACTATGTCTGAAATTTGTCCCTATTGCAAGGCATTGAAATTTAATGGCGAAACAATGGGAATGTGTTGCGCCTCAAGAAAAGTTAAGCTTCCTCAACTGGGTGCACCACCAGAGCCATTGAATACTTTGCTTACTGGAAACACGTCTGAATCGAATCGTTTTTTATCAAACATCAGGAAATATAACTCATGTTTCCAAATGACATCGTTTGGTGCCCAAATTGAAGATCAAGGTCATTTTATGCCTACTTTAAAGTAAAAGAGCAAACTAATCATAGAGGAGCCTCTCTTCTACCATTCTAAGGTGAGCATCATAAATTTTTGCTACTGTACTTCATCAGTGGTAGCAATGCTGAATTGAGTGCAATTTTTGCAACTGCTGAATTGAATGCACGTTGCAGAATTTCTCCCGGCGTTGAAAGGACTATCGTTCTCCAGTTGAAACATCTTCTCCACAATAATAATAATTTAGTGCGTTTGTTCAAAATAGCATTCAACTTGATGCTTACTGATACGTATAAAATTGTTATTTCCGCTGACAAAACGCCTACTGCTGAACATATGCGTAGATACAATGCTCCACCTATCAACGAACTGGCAATCGTTATGGTCGGTGATCAGTTCTTACCGCGAGATATTATTCTTTATAGGCGAAACAATCAGTTGACAAGAATTACTGAAACTCATCGATGCTACGGATGCCCTACAATTTCCAATCATTTTTGGGATGGAGCCGACGGCTATCACTTTAATATTAAATTTATAAATCCAGCCACTAATAAAGAAATGGATAAGAAGTGCAGCGCAATGAACTATTATGGCTACAAAATAATGATTCGTCAGGATGAAGAGAATTATATTTTAAAACTAGCTGTTGGGGTGGTGCTTCGCGCCACCCCAACACCTGGTTGGTGGGGGCGCTTCGCGCTCCCCCAAGCCCCCCCCGCGCGCGTAAGTCGTTATGCGCCATATTAGTTACGTGCCATTGTAGTTGTTTCCCTGTGTCCCACCTGTGAATATAGGTAGATATATATATATATATATATATATATATATATATATATATATATATATATATATATATATATATATATATATATATATATATATATATATATATATATATATATATATATATATATATATATATATATATGTTTTTAACTACGTAAAACTTGCGAATATACAGCATTCTTCGCTGTCCCATTGTCTGTACATATAAATAGATTGTCAGGTTTACCTACTCTTGAACATGCAACATATAATTGTCCATGGGAAAAACAATCCGCATTCAGATCTATACCTCATTATTCTAATGATTACCCTTGAGCTTTGTTGATGGTGATTGCTAATCAAACATTCCCTGTGTCCCCATCGTCATTTATATATCCCCCTGTACCCCCCGGCGTCCCCGTTGTAGTTGTATCCCTGTGTCCCAGTCGTCATTTATAGTCGACAAACATGACGTCAGTCGACACACAAACATGACGTCAGTCGACACACACGTCCCAGTCGTCATTTGTGTCCTGGTGTCCCAGTCTGTAATTTCTCTTTGAGTGTCCCGGTCGTCATTTATATTTCCTGTGTCCTGGTCTGTATATACATTCGCTTTTGAATTGGTATATGATGAAATAAATTTTAGTTTTTTTCCTTTTTTTCTTTTTGGTTTTTTTTTGGTTTTTGCCTTTTTTTAGCTTTTTAGTTTTTTCGCTTTTTTCTTTTTAGTTTTTTTTTGTAGTTTTTACCTTTTTTAGTTTTTTTTATTTTTATTTTTTTTTAGTTTTCTTTTTTTCCTTTATTTTTCAGTTTTTTTCCTTTTTTAAGTTTTTTTTTCTTGTTCAGTTTTTAGTTTTTTTATTAGTTTTTTTTTTCTTTTTGGTTTTTTTGCTGTTTTTACCCTTTTTTAGTTTTTTTAGTTTTTTAGCTTTTTTAGTTTTTTTTAGTAGTTTTTACCTGTTTTTTAGTTTTTTTCAGTTTTTTTTCTTTTTTAGTTTTTTTTCTTCTTTTGTATTAATGCTAAAGCCAAGGTTCGAACCTGGAACCTCTCGGACCTAGAACCTGGAACAAAACGCTTTACCAACTCAGCTACTTCGGCTTGAATACATTCACCTTTTTTAGTTTTTTATTTTTATTTTTATTTTTTTTAGTTTTCTTTTTCTCCTTTATTTGTCAGTTTTTTTCCTTTTTTTAGTTTTTTTTTCTTTTTAAGTTTTTAGTTTTTTCATTAGTTTTTAGTTTTTTTTTTCTTTTTAGTTTTTTTGTAGTTTTTACCTTTTTTATTTCTTTTTTTTAGTTTTTTTGTACTTTTTTAGTTTTTAGTTTTTTACCCCTTTTTTAGTTTTTTAGGTTTTTTAGTTTTTTTTAGTATTTTCTTTTTAGTTTTTTCTGTAGTTTTATCTTTTTTAGTTTTTTTCTTCTTTTGTATTAATGCTAAAGCCAAGGTTCGAACCTGGAACCTGTCGGACCTAGAACCTGGAACATAACGCTTTACCAACTGAGCTACTGTATTTGTATCGGATTAACGACGCTTCTTGACTACTAAGGTCCCTGCGTCAGCCCTGTACTGCATTCCTGCAGCATGGTTCGATCTCTGGGTCCCGTATTACCACGCTAAGGTCAAACCCACTGCTTCAACACAGGTAGTTCTATAACTGAGCTACTTTGGCTTGAATACATTCGTTTTTGAATTGGTATGTGATGAAATAATTCAGACGTCATATGTGGACAGTGACGTCACTCGACAGACACACAGACAACTTATCTATATATATAAAAATAAGTTGTCTGTGTGTGTGTGGGTCTGTCTGTCGGGTTACGTCATGTTTGTGTGTCGACTGACGTCATGTTTTCAACTGACGAAATTACAGACCGGGACATCGGGACACAAATGACGACCGGGACACCGGCACATAGGGAATATAAATGACGACACTCAAAGAGATAGCGACCGGGACAAAAGGAATGTTCGATTAGCAATCACCATCAACAAAGCACAGGGACACAAATGACGACCGGGAAACAGGGAGTATAAATGACGACCAGGACATAAGTAAAAAAAAACTAAAAAAACTAAAAAAAAGGTAAAAACTACAAAAAAACTAAAAAGAAAAAAAAGCTAAAAACTAATAAAAAACTAAAAAAGCTAAAACACTAAAAAAACTAAAAAAGAAAAAAAATAAAAAAGGAAAAAAATGAAAAGTAAAGGAGAAAACCAAAACTAAAAAAACGAATGTATATACAGACCGGGACACCGGGATACAAATGACGACCGGGACACAGGGAATATAAATGACGACCGGGGCACAGGGACACAACTACAACGGGGACGCCGGGGGGCACAGGGGGATATAAATGACGACCGGGACACCGGGACACAAGGAATATAAATGACGCCCGGGACACTCAAAGAGAAATCACAGACTGGGACACCGGGACACAAATGACGACCGGGACACAGGGAATATAAATGACGACCGGGACGCAGGGTCACAACTACAAAGGGGACGCCGGGGGGCATAGAGGGATATATAAATGACGACGGCGACACAGGGCATGGTCGATTAGCAATCACCATCAACAAAGCTCAAGGGCAATCATTAGAATCATGAGGTATAGATCTGAATACGGATTGTTTTCCCATGGACCATTATATGTTGCATGTTCAAGAGTCGGTAAACCTGACAATCTATTTATATGCACAGACAATGGGACAGCAGAGAATGTTGTATATTCGCAAGTTTTACGTAGTTAAAAACATATATATATATATATATATATATATATATATATATATATATATATATATATATATATATCTATATTCACAGGTGGGACATAGGGACACAACACAACGGCTAGTTTATATATATATATAGATACCGTCAATGGTTTCACCAATACATCGCTGACATGTATTCAAAGATTGAATCAGAACGTTTGCTATTCATCTGTCTGAATCAAAACAAGCTCCGCTCTGAACAATACATTCATTCTTGCGAGAAGCAGTTATAAATGATGGTAATACCACTAATATTGGAAGAGTAACGATTTTATCTTCGTAATATGCTGGCAGTCTGCGTCATATGCATGAGCGTACTTAAGATGCCATTGCGTATGTTCATCTCTATGGTCGTCCAGATTTATTTACTACATTTACATGTAATCCATCTTGGGAAGAAATACGGCAACTTTTACTTCCTGGACAATCGCCGGTTCATAGACATGACATTACGGACCGTGTCTTCCGGCAAAAGTTGAAATCGCCGATAAATTTCATAGTAAAACCTAGAGTGTTTGGGTCAGTACGATGCTGGTTGTACTCAGTGGAATGGCAAAAGCGAGGATTGCCACACGCTCATATACTAATATGGTTATTTGATAAAAATTTCTTCTAATGCAATTGACTATGTGATATCCGCTAAAATACCTGATGTAGATGTCGATAGCGGCTTATATCGATGAAGTCGTACAATATCAGGCTGGAAGATACATAAGCAGTAATAAAGCTGTTTGGCGAATTCTTTAATTTCCGATACATGAACGAAGTCCAGCTGTTGTTCACTTAGTGGTACATTTACAGAGTGGTCAACGTGTTTATTTTTCGGAATCCAATGTGCAGCAAAGAGCTCTGAATCCACCGGATACAACGTTAACTGCTTTCTTCGCGTTATGTCAAAATGATTCTTTTGCGAAAAAACTGCTGTATTCTGAAGTGCCTACCTATTACACATGGAATGCTAATAAAAAATCTTTTCAACGTCGAAAACGGGGGGAGTCAGTCGACGGCCAACCTAACATCTTCGAAGAAACCACGATAGTAAGTATCTACACCATTAACCCCAATCAAGATGAATGCTTCTTTCTCCGCCTGCTTTCGGTTTATGTATCCGGTCCGACGTCCTTTGAGCATTTGAGAACTGTAAACGGAACTATACATGACACTTATCGTAGTACGTGACAAGCTCTGAATTTATCGGAGAACGACCAACACTGGGATAATTGCACGCATGCGAAACGTCAACTCCAAGTCCAGTCTCGCATTGTTTGGAATCATATTATAGCTTGCACGATATTCTCAACTCTTGGATTATGAGTGTTAACTGGTGTTGATGGGTATTTACATGATGGGTACTTGATACAAATATCTATACATCGCGAGATTTTTGTAATAAGTAGATGTTCAGGTTCATGCATGTCTAGACACTTGGTAAATATCCACATGTCACACACATCAAAAAGAATGGCTTGAGAATCACCTTCTAATGCAATAGTGCAGGCAAAACATTTGTTGGGTCCTTTTTTCGGACTTATTTGTGTCCTTTTTGATCTCCTACTTGATGTGGCCTTAATTTCACTAGGCCGCGGCATGATATGGGAAAAAATAGGGCTGCCTTTCTTTAAAATGCGGGAAAATAACGTTCAGCTGACAGATGTCGATTCGTCACGGGGTTTTCAAAAGTTGGGTTGCGAATTTGGACCTGTGGGAAGTGCAGATACTCGAATCGCCTATCCTCAGCAGTTTAAGGAGGGATATCCCACCGGTAGCAATATTGCCCTTCGTGGTTGTTACCGCTCTCTTCTGCACAGGTTTCTCCAAATATAAAAGATGAACCAACTCAGTTTACGTAATTTGTGGCTTTTTGGAAAAAAACAAATACTTCGCAACTGTAGACCGGCAAGACTGTATAAATTAATACAGTGAAGAACGGGAGGATGCACAATTCTCAAGAGAATTGAAAGTGGAATAAATGACTTAGAAGTCAAAATATAAAAAGCCCAACGTTGTAGGTCCCTTAGATTAACACTTAAGGTAGCATAAGATTAGGGATAATGCAAATAATAAGGAAAAAAAAAGTTTTATCTCATAGTTTGCTATATATTTATCCAGGGTTCAAATTTATGCAGCCACGTGGATTTGTTGTAGACAGATTTTTGCTGTTTTCCCATAGACTAGTCTATCTTTCTACGCCTTTTTGCTACTCTTCATTCCCTTCCTTTCTTTGATCTCCCCTTCCTTGCAAGTAATGCAATAGAAGGAACAGCTAACAAAAGAGCAGTTAAATTTTGTGAGTCCAATACAAAGTTGCACATGATTTAAACTTTAAAATTTTCTGCTGGTAAATAAGAACCTTGAACTTTTTGTATTTGGACAGGCACATAAATTGCTATGATCTGACACATAAGCTATGTATAGGGTTATGCAGCTTATTAGGGCAATGGTTAACTATTCTTGTTCCCAGCAGACTGGGCAGTACCCATTTTCCCATTAGGAGTAGAATTAGTAACCATTTGGTTACTTCAGTAAGTCCTTGGAATGCACCCCATATATCTCCCTACAATTTTTGGAACTGGATATAGCACCAATACACAAATTCTGGCATTAGAATTAGATATTTAATTTATAAATTTAAATTTTTACCAAAACCCAGCAATTCTGCCTTCACACCTACTAAAAATGCATAGAGTACACTTGCTTACAGGTAATATTACCTATAGAGCAAAGCATATTAGTCAATGAGCCCTACAGGCAGCAGGGCAAGGATTATGTTCTATATATATATTCAACAAAGAGTGATAAAACTAAAAAAAAATCAAACAAGGTTTATTGAAAAAATATAGAACACAGACCTTGCCCTACTGCCTGTAGGGCTCATGGACTAATATGCTTTGCTCTATAGATAGAGTTACCTGTAAGCAAGTTCACTCTACACATTTTTAGTCTTGTCAGAAGGGGATTTTAGAAAGCTGAAAATGGTTGTGCTTCTCTGATAATGAAAAAGAATCAATATGCAATCATTGGAATCTTGCTATATGCAATAATACACACCTGGAACAAAAGTAAACATTTACCATTTTGTGTTCTTGATGTCAAATCTCCTCTTGGTTAGTCTCAATTTAGTTTTTGGTGTAGACTTTAACTCAATGGGCTTGATAGGCCTATTGACAGTGTCCTCAATCAAATATCTTATCTATCTCCCTCACTTCAGGAAATGTCTCCAAATACTAAGTTAAATCAGTTAATGAAGGGCAAAAAAGTCTGGAGCCTAGAGTTTCTTATTTTAAAGATATAGGTAAAAAACTAGTATCCAATTGGGAAAAACTATGTAAAACTAAAATCCTCACACCTTACTACCAAAGAGGAATTGAGAATAATTGTATATACATCAATGAATAGCTAAAAACCTAAGCTATACATAAACTTGGTCATTACTAAAATAATTTAAGATCAAACACTTGAAATTATTAGTTTATTGACTTACCTACAAAGACCTCTTTTTGGAAATACTAATTATTTAATTTTTGTATATTCTTTAAAACTTTAGTTTTGTCACAAGCTGTGTTTTGTCATTAACTGGAAACTATGCTGTAAAGTAGCATAATTTCCATACTATGGTAGTTAGGAATGCTAATTCTAAAAGCTTATCCATTTCTGATTTATCCTCCTCCTCCATGGGGTAAACTAAAAATACAAAATACATAAAGTGGGCAGGGTTTTGAAGCCAAGGGAAAAGTTTGGGTTGTACAATATGAATAAAATTATATTTTAGATACTAATTCTAGTCATCACTGGATTTTTCTTAGCAGGGGTGGGGGCTCATAATAGGTTGCTCCAATGAACTTGCAAACAAAGAAATATCAGCAATTTAAAGGGAACCTCAACAATTATACGTTGTAGATTGGTAGTTGAAATGGTTGTAAATTTAATAAAAAATCTGATGAGGATTAAAGTTCTAATAAATCTATTGAAGTTAAAACGATGTAAAAATACTGATGCAAAAAATAGTGAGTTATAAAACCACCCCACCATAAAAAAAGCTACTCACCATCTACAAAAAATTTCATATTTAGTATTTTCTGCATAATTTTTAGCCTTTGGGCTTTTGACAAATATAGCGAGTAATTTATTCCTTGCATTATCAAAAAAAGTTCTTGAACCATCTTTTGGAGTTGGCATTCTTTGTGACTATTTGTATAGGCCAAACCATTTTTATGTCGCCTAATTATATGATACCGCTTAGTCATTTTGATGGTAATGAAGAGTAGGAAATGATGATTAAGATATAATCATATATATGCAAAAGATTAACATTAAATACTAGTTTGTTTAGGGGTGTACAAAGAGATAGAAATACAAAGAAAACATTCAAAACGAAGGTTTTAAGCATAGGCATTAAATCATTAACTAATCACTGTTTCTTTTTAAAAATTGTCTTTAATGAACAGTCCCAACTTTGACAGAATCTCAGAAATTTACTAATCAAAATTTTGCTTTCATAAAAATATACCGTATCTTTCCACTTTTTGAAGTTCAATATATTTTGCTTAAATTACAGAATTCACAATTTTATATTAAATAAAGGCTCTTTCTACTCTTGCCATATCTATCTATTACATGGTTGATGTCTACGTCAATATTTCCGTGAACGTTTATAATGGATAGTCCTCTCAGTTTAGAGCTCTTCATTAGTATTTCCTCTTCTATTTGTCCTAGAATATTCAAATAAAGACCAAAATCATCAGAAAAAACATGAAATCTAATAAAGATGCATTTAGGTATGTGCTCTAAACTAAGTATATGATTCAAAATATTCCTTTAAAAAAATGTGTTTGTTATTTTTGTATATGGTAGGTATAGATTGGTGGTTCAGAATTTCAAGCTATGGTAGATTTTAGATTATTTTTTTTTTATTTTTACATGTTCAATTCAAATGTTTAAATCTTGATATGTCTGTTGAGCACAAAAATAAAATTTGATATTCGGTATCTATATTTTGTGACTAGTTGGTATTGAGAAGGTGAGGAATTCTGAATAAATAATGCAAGTTGCATTCCGTTTCTGGGTTGAACTCAATTGGTGGATTTCCTCTTTTTGAGGAAGAGGAAATTATCTTTCAGGAAGCTGAAAGATAATTAAAACACCCATGTAATCATTAATGCCAATATCCAAGATAGTTCACTTTCAAACAAAACAAATGTCTGATTCTGCTTACAGGTAACATTACCTATAGAGCAAAGCATATTAGTCCATGAGCCCTGTGGGAAGTGGGTTGAATTGTTAGTTGATGTTTATGACATACTTTTTGCTGATTGGTTAAGCCTTGTTAGTTGTGGGCATGACATTTCATCATTGCAACCCTAATTTCCCCAGGGCAAGCTTCTGTAGTGTTAAAAGTTTGAAAGGAGGATATTTTTAGTTTTTTTGATTTTTCTATTTTATTTTTTTTGAGTTGCTCAGTATGGCTAGATTCTGATGATTGCATATTGTTTTTATGTCATTATTCATTCATATTGTCCAGCCCCAACATTTTGCTTGGCTTCAAAACCCTGCCCACTTTATGCATTTTTGGTTTCTCTGAAGGGGAGTTTTAGAAAGCTATCCTGCCTTGTAGCATGGTTTCCATTTTAGACAGCTTGTGATGAAACTAAAGCTTTACCCTTTCAGTGTTTCATTTATATTCTTATATTACCAGAAGGCTGATTTTTGTATGATTCCAAAAATTAACTTTTATTGCTTGATATTTATTCTGTAAATCATAAAAATTAAATATAATATTTTCTTTTTGATTACTTGTCAAAACAGATACCAAATTTTTAATTTATGAAAATTTCACCAGGAAGGCAGGACTCTTGTTACTACTGTCCCATTGCATCATGCTGTGGTAAAATATGGGTGGTCCAAAAACCCATCTCTATTTTTCTGGAATTCTAAAGAATAGTGGTATCTCCCAAGAAAAGTCTTTTACCCTAGATCTGAAGAGAAAGTGCAGTAAATACACTGCAGCCTAGTTTCCAAAGTGTGAAGTATTTTATAGTTGTTTTCCCTTTGGGAAGTGGATGCTTCTCATCCCTATTTGTACCTTTAAATGCTTGCTAGTTGCAAGTCTCAATGGGCAGTGGACCTAGGCTGGCTTGCTTCTGTGGGACATAAGAAAATAAAAAAGTAAAGTAAAAAATTCATTGATTTAATTGGGCCAACTAAATAAGTGAAGAGGTTTAAGAAGGTAAAAGTTGGAACTAATTACTAGTGTGAGATTAGTTTAAAATTGTTAGTTTTCTGTTAGCTTTTTCGTTTGAAAGCTATTAGATTTGTAGTGTGCTGCTTTGGGGTTGACTACCACAATTTATCTTCTTATCACATAGCTGTTTTTATTGCAATTTGTCATTATGAAAAATATAAATGTAAATTAAATGGTGTTGAATTTTGAAATGTGTTGATCTATGCTTTCTGTGCTTATTTCTTCCATCTATTTTATACATCTTGAACTCTTTGTTCTTTTTCAAAGAAAAAATATGATATTTTGTTAACTGTTCAGATTATAGAGATTTCTAATTGTCCAGAGAAGTCAAGAGAAGGTCACTGTGCATTTGACTGAATAGGCGAACCATGGAAACACCAAACCTTTTTGGTATTGTTGCTGCTAAGCAAGGTAAATGGCATTATGATACATTGAGCCAATTGGCCTCTTGTTTGTACTTCTTTGCTTACTGAGTTGAAGAGTTAGCCTATTACAATTCTGCACTTATTTTGGTTGCTTGTACTTGAAAAATGGATTAAACAAACTACAAAACCTTTTGTAATAAATTAAAAAACTGCACAGAACAAGTTTTTAGTCTTGCTATCCCTAGCTTTTCACTGCCTATGTGGAATTTGCTAAATGATCACCCTAAAATTAATAAACAAAATGTGGGTATTAATAACATCATTTTCTCCATGGATAGATGTTACAAATTTTTAATAGAGGTTAGAAGATTACAACCAATTTCTATAATAATTTCTAACTTGTCAGGGGGGGGGGGGGTATTCAAGACATTCCCTAGCAATGTCCTGACTTAATTTAGAGGATTAAGACTATAGGGCTAGAGGAATTCATAAACGTGATCTTTTGATCCAATTAGAGTCTAGAGTTATTTTTAATTGACATTTGAATCTTACCTCACTAAAATGATAATCTCAAGATTTCTGTGTCAGAATTCAATAATTGTTGCACCAACATTATTCAAGTAGAATAATATTTTTTTTTGACAATAAATAGGTAAAAATATATAGAAATTTCTCTTCTAGGAAAATAATATATACTGCTATGAGGTCAAATTAGAATGATTTTCTTTCTTGCCTCCATTATCTTGAAAAACTGTCTATTGTCATTGAAGAAAATAATCTCTACTGATTTTAGTGAAAATAATATGTTTTTGAATACAGTTTTAACAATGAAAAACTAAAATACAAAATTACCAAACAAATTTTTATGTTTAATTCTAAAATACATTTATGAAAAAATCGCTGAACATTAGCATAATATTCTGTTTTCCATGGGAAGTGGAAGTTGCAGAATAATTAAAAAACACAAATGATCCAAAATAGGCCTATTTCTAGCATCTTAGCCTTGGGTGTCTTGTCTTGTTTCTTTGTTCTAAACTTGTCTATCTCTCCCTTATTGAACTTGACCTTGTCAAGTGTCACCCCACCTGCAAGTTCCCATCATCCTTTATTCTGAAATATCAAAGCAATATAGATAATAATTATATTCTAGTAAAGCATGTTTATTTTACTATAATGCCATTTTACAATTTTCATATATATATATATATATATATATATATATATATATATATATATATATATATATATATATATATATATATATATATATATATATATATATATATATATATATATATATATATATATATAAATAAGGATAGTTTTGGATTACTTTTACTCATTGTTTATTTATATCAAAAAATTAAGCTATTAATTACCAATCCTGAATCAGCTACAAACTAGACCTACATTGCCCAGGCAACATGAAGTGTTGCAGCAACCTTTGTCCACTTCACCAACTAAAGTGTTGGAAGAGCAACACTTTGGTTTTGTTTCTTCACTATCAATCTCTAATTACATGATCAAAGGCTATTCCTCAGCGTTGAAAAAACAACAACAAAATAGTATTGAAAGAAGGGACTAAATTGACTTTGCAGCCAGTTGAACTTTATCCTTTTCAATTGTAGACATAATGATGGATGGAAAATCAGAACAATATCTTATATAATCTAGTTGGTATTATAAAGCTATCCCTAACTTTTCAGGGTCAAAATACCATAGATGACATTCTATTAATTAATACAAAACTATCTCATTGTTTTACATTCTTATTTATGTTTGTTTCTTCACTATCGTTTAAATGATGAAGTTGTCAGCCTATCAAAGTTTTTAAAACAGTATGTTCAAACAAGAACGCAATTAGTTATCACATGACCAAAGGCTATTCCTCAGCATTGAAAAAACATCGTACTCTGTTAGACATGACCTGTCAAGAAATGAAGAAGGAATTTTTGAATCCATATTTATTGAGATTAAAACCCAAGCTAAAGCTTTGATTGTTGGTAATATATACCGGTCTCCTAGTGGGTCTGTTCCCTCTTTCCCTCAGATTCTTGATGAGGTCTTGGAAATAATCCAACTTCATTCATGTGAACTTGTAATTATGGGCGACTTCAACCTTAATTTGTTTGACCGGAGGTCATCCTCGTCCTTGGATTTTCTTTCGACAATGCTCGCTTGTGGAACACTGCCTTCTGCATGCATTCCAACTCGCATAACTAACACTACCGCTTCTTTGCTTGATAATATTTTTTCATCTTTGACGTTGGTGCGAAATTCTATATTGATGAGTGATATCTCAGACCATTTTCCTGTTTTTTCCATGTATGATTTTTCCGATTCGTTGCCAAGGAGGAGCCAAGAAGCTGGTTTTTCCTCTTTAAAATTTAATGATCAGGGCTTGCATATTCTTAGGTCACGGTTGGCGGGTCGTTTGTGGAGTATTTCTGAAAATGGATCTGACGTAGATTCTTTGTTTAATTCGTTTTATGATTCTTTGAAAGAAGTTATCTTTGATACATGTAATGCACCCCAGTCGAATCTAGGATCGGAAAGAACAACCCCTTTGAATCCTTGGATGACCCCTGGACTTCTTAAAAGTTGGAGGAAGAAAAATTATCTTTGGAAGGCTTACAGATGCTCTAAGCCATTTTCGCGTGATTCTTGGCTTCAACTTTTCAAAGCTTATAGAAGAGTTTAAAATTCACTTTGCCGAAGGGCTAAATCGTTATTTTATCATAGAAAATTCTCTGCATGAGGTAAAGACATTAGGAAGACATGGCAAGTAATCAATTCTGTTATCAGGCCATCTTTTCTGCCTCCTTCTGTCCCTCAAGTGTTGTGATTGACGGCAGAAATGTAGAGGGTGAGCTAAAAGTTCAAGATGTGTTTACTTCCTATTTTGTTAATATCAGCAAAACTACAGCCTCTTCTGTAAGTCCTTCTTCTTCTCTACCTGATTTTAGGTCTTATCTAGGACCACCTTGTCCTAAATCAATGGCATTGGAACCTGTCTCTGAAGCTGAAATAGCCAGAATTGTCAATTGTTTGAGGGGTTCTTCATCCTCTGGCCCAGACCATATTCCGACTAAGGTTGTCAAGTTCATTCTTCCTGTCATTGTGTGTGCCCTCACGAGACTTCTCAATCTTTCTTTTGAAAATGGTGTATTCCCAAGTGCTCTAAAGCGTGCTCGTGTTATCATCCTTTTTAAAGGTGGATCAAGGAATGATCCTGCAAATTATCGTCCCATATCTCTTTTATCAGTGTTTAGTAAAATTTTTGAAAAAGCTATGCTTTCTCGACTTCTTGCTTTTCTTAATTCTAAACACTTTTTTCATGATTTTCAGTTTGGTTTTAGGGCGAAACATTCAACTGAGCATGCATGTGCAACTCTCTTGAATTATTTAAATTCAGCTCTTGACTCTGGTTTGATACCTGCTGCTCTTTTTCTTGATGTTCGAAAAGCGTTTGACTCATTAACACACAAGATTCTTCTTCTGAGAATGTCCCATATTGGTATAAGAGGGAATGCTTATTCATGGTTTCTATCATATTTATCTGGTCGAGTCATCTCAGCTCATCCGGACTTTTCTAATCTTTCTGGAATAGAGTCTGATGTTCCACAAGGATCTGTCATTGGGCCGATACTCTTTTTAATCTACGTCAATGACCTTATTGATGCGGTTAAAAATTTAAAACCTACCATTTGCTGTCTTCTTTGTCAACCAGTATCCGTCACTAGCTGTGACAAGAGTTTGTCCTTACCAGATACACTTATTGCTTTTGCTGATAACAGTACTCTTTGCACAACTGGTAGAACTGAGTCTGATCTTCGTTCAAGGATGATAGCCCTTTTTGAAAGAGTTATCCAGTGGTTTGATGTAAATTATCTTGCCTTAAATGTCGAAAAGTCATGTTTTCTCATTTTCTCCAGAGTCTCAAAGGCTTGCCCTGATTTAAATGAAATAAATGTATCAAGAGGTTCTCTAAGTAGACCTAAGGATCGTTACGTTCGATTCCTAGGCATCTTGCTTGACGAAAATCTTTCGTTCAAGCATCATATTGACCTGATTAAAATGCAAGTCTCCAGGAGTCTCGGAATCCTTAGAAAGCTCAAATATATATATTTCCAGGGTCGATTCTTAGACTCTTGTTCTGCAGCCTTCAGTCTTATGTTTCATATTGTTCTGTTATTTGGATGTCAACTTTTCCCTCGTCTCTGAAGCCACTTTCAAAACTTTATGATAAAGCAAGGACTCTTATTCAGGAAACTAACCGTTTTTCACTTAAACTCTTGCTTGATTTGAAATCTCTCTATTTTCTTTCTTGTTCTTCTTTCGTTTTTTTACAGTTGCACGGCCATCTTCCTGCTGTCCTATGTAATAATATATCTTTTGTTTCTGATCAATCGACTTATCATCTCCGCACTTCCAACAATTTACTGGTTCTTCACACACCGTCAGTGAGGTCTGACTTCAACCCTCTGACAGCTTGCAACAGGATCTGGAACACGCTCCCAGAGTTCGTACGAAACTGCCACTCGTTTGGTATGTTCAAAAATTATGTTAGAGATTTTCTAGCTAGTAAATAATTTTGTTTGTTTGTTGTTTTTTGTTTTTGTTTTTTTGTTTTTTTGTCTCTTTATTTTTTATTCCGGTTTCCCTTGGAGTTGATGTCTCTGGATTGAGTTGGATATTTAATTGAGTTGATGAAATCATGTGCTACCCCCTGCCTAGCTTGTCATTTTTTGGAGATTATTAAGGTGGGCGACTCAATTTTGTTTTTTGGTTTTTGTTTATATTTTTTTGTTGTTGGTATTTTTTTTTTCCTGTTCTTTCCCGGCCATGGAGCCTTATGGGGGAGATTGTCTTGAAGTAATTTTTTGTTTATGGATTTTAATGTTAAATAAAGAACTCAGAACAACTACAAAATAATATTGAAAGATGGGACTAAATTGACTTTGCAGCCAGTTGAACTTTGTCCTTTTCGATTGTAGACATCATGACAGATGCAAACTTGGAACAATATCTTATATAATCTAGTTGGTATTATAAAGCTATCCATAACTTTTCAGGATTAAAATACCATAGGTGACACTAATTATTACGAAACTACCTCATTCTTTTACGTTATTGTTTGTACCCTTTGTGTAAACACTGAATTCTGTCAGATTTAAAGAGATCAAGTACAATGTGCACCAATTTGCACAAATTTCTAGCCCAAAGTGAACAGATTCTTACTTACAAGTCCCTCTTCTGTGATAGACATCAAGTTCACCAGAAACAAATAAATGGGTACACCAACTAGTAAAAGTTGCAAACCCCTCATCACTGAAGATTATTGTAGCCCAACAGTCGATTATTACTTACAAGTCCCCTATATATGTTACCACTGGAACCAAATTGGCTTAACCATCAAATACACTGGAAACAAATAATAGGTATGCCAACTAGCAAAAGTGGCAAACCCCTCATTGCCGAAGATGATTAAGAGCTAACAGCCGTTTCTTGCCCAAAGTGAACTGATTCTTACATATAAGTCCCTCTCCCATGATAGGCATCAAGTTCACCAGAAACAAATAAATGGGTAAAACTCTGGGTAAATGGGTACAACAACTAGCATAGTTGCAAACCCCTCATTGCTGAAGTTGACTGTAGCCTAATAGCAGATTGTTACTTACAAGTCTCCTACATGTCTTACCACTGGAACCAAATTGGCTTTACCATCAAATACACTGGAAACAAATAATTGATACATCAACTAGCAAAAGTTGCTAACCCCTCATTGCCGAAAGGTGATTATTACCTAACAGCCGACTGTTGCTTACAGGTCCTCTATATGTCTCACAATTTGTATCGGCCTAGATTTCGTTTCAGTGTGTACCTTACTACTGAAGTTGTCAACCCCTTGAAACTTTCTAACTGGTATACCTTATGAAGGAATTTTATTTATCAAAAAATGGATGTCATATACTTTGATCAGCTCATCAAGAGCTATCGATTGCCGTCGAAAAAAATTATATCTGTCTTAGTTCAAAAGTTGATTTTTTTTTTGCCATAGGCCAACTTTCTAACGTCACCACTTAGAAAGGAGCAGAGGATAAGCTCCAATTTCTTTAGCAATGAGAGAAGTTTTAAAGTTTGTTAGGCACATCTGATACCATTTCTCTACATCAATCTCTAGTCCGAGAAACCAAATGATAAACTCAGCTGAAAACATGAACAGAAATGGGTAGAAACAATAGATGGCAGCACTTTCGGACCCGTGGAAAAATGCCACATTTTTGCTTCTGTGAATTTTTCTATTTATCACTACTTATCACGGAGCTTTCCACTCGAAAGCAGAAACATGGTTTGATGAAACGAAAGCTTGGCTGCACAACTTCAGATACTCCTCTCTGACATAGGCTATATAACTCCACTTCACTTCGCACATCATAGTCTCTGTCTTTTGGACAAGCAAAAACCATCCTTTTTTGCCCCAGGCAAGAGTTCTGTGGAACTTTCCAAAATGTAATGTCATATTCCTCAATCCAGCCTGAGGTCCACACTTTCCATAAAAACCGCACAGGCTAGACCCTTACCAGTTTCCAGGAATAAGCTGAGATCGGCAGCATAGGAAAAAAAATGGGACAAAACCGAAGTGTTGCTCTCGCAATACAATGCCAATTTGTTCTCCATGTCCAATTTTCATTAAAACACATCTTTTAATTGTTGGTTGCTATGGACCATAGTTTGTTCTTTGCTAGGTTGCAGCTACTTCTGCAACCATAATAAATAGAAAGGTTGGTCCTATAGCAGGGCTTCTTAAACTTAAACCTGACCCCATTTATGATCGCGAGTTTCTTAACGACCCCAACAAATATAAAAGAAAAATAAATTAATATTTTTGATGATATATTTATTAGGTAAAAATATACATATGCATATGAAAATATATAAATTTAGAATTCGTTTTGAAACATATAAATTCTAAAATTGAAATTTGCACAAAATGTTATAGAAATGTTTTTATTATAGTTTCAAAAACAAAAGTGGATTCTGACCGTCTTAATTCTCTCCAATATATCCAGGTAGTTACCACGTAGTGTGGTAAATATTAAATTAAAGTTTACGTTAAAAATTTAATGAGAGGGATATACCTGTTTTTTTTTATCAAACAGTTCGTGGTAACGAACTGTAGTAAGGAGCGACCCGGCTCAATAGTAAACGAAACTCTAAAAAACGGAACTTCGATGCTAAGAGATACATCAAAAGAATCGAGTTTTTATGCTGATTTTAAATATATAAGTTTCATCAAATTTAGTCTTTGTCATCAAAAGTTACGAGCCTGAGAAAATTTGCTTTATTTTGGAAAATAGGGGGAAACACCCCCTAAAAGTCTAGGATATTAACGAAAAACACACCATCGCATTCAGCGTATCAGAAAACCCCATAGAAAATATTTCAAGGTCCAATCTACAAAAATGTCGAATTTCGTATTTTCAAACAGTTCGTGGTAACGAACTGTAGTAAGGAGTGACCCGGCTCAATAGCAACCAAAACTCTAAAAAATGGGGTTTTGATATCAATAGCTACATCAAAAGAATCGCATTTTAATGCTGATTTTAAATATATAAGTTTAATCAAGTTTAGTCTTACGCATCAAAAGTTACGAGCCTGGGAAAATTTGCCTTATTTTAAAAAATAGGGGTAAACAACCCCTAAAAGTCATAGAATCTTAACGAAAATCACACCATCAGATTCAGCGTACCAGAGAACCCTATTGTAGAAGTTTCAAGCTCCTATCTACAAAAATGTGGAATTTCATATTTTTTGCCAGAAGACAAATCACGGGTGCGTGTTTATTTGTTTGTTTTTTGTTTTTTTGTTTTTTTGTTTCTTTTTCCCCAGGGGTCATCGTATCGACCAAGTGGTCCTAGAATGTCGCAAGAGGGCTCATTCTAACGGAAATAAAAAGTTCTAGTGCCCTTTTTAAGTGACCAAAAAAATTGGAGGGCACCTAGGCCCCCTCCCACGCTCATTTTTTCTCCAAAGTCAACGGATCAAAATTTTGAGATAGCCATTTTGTTCCGCATTGTCAAAAACCATATTAACTATGTCTTTGGGAATGAATTACTCCCACACAGTCCCTGGGGGAGGGGCTGCAAGTTACAAACTTCGGCCAGTGTTTACATATAATAATGGTTATTGGGAAGTGTACAGCGTTTTCAGGGTTTTTTTTTGGTTTTTGGGGTGGGGTTGAGCGGAATATGTGGGAGGATCTTTCCTTGGAGGAATATGTCATGGGGGAAGAAAAATTCAATGAAAAGGGCGCAGGATTTTCTAGCATTAGTATAAAAAAACAATGATAAAATAAACATGAAAACGTTTTTTTTCAATTGAAAGTAAGGAGTAGCATTGAAACTTAAAACGAACAAAGATTATTCCGCATATGAGGGGTTCTAAAAATACTTTAGTATAAAGAGCGAGGTATTTAGGAGGAGATAAATACCTCGCTCTTTATGCTAAAGTATTTTTAGCAATTTCAATTATTTATTCTTCGGCCTTTGTGATTCAGGGGTCATTCTTAAAGAATTGGGACAAAACTTACGATTTAGTGTAAAGAGCGAGGTATTAACAAGGGTACAAGCCCCCTCGTATATTTACATAATAAAAATATAAGAATACAAAAGTTTGTTACGTAAGTTAATTCTTAAGTTACGTATATTTTTACTAATAAAAACGTTCGTTAAAAATTAAAAATTCTAGTTGCCTTTTGAAGTAACCGAAAAATTGGAGGGCAACTAATCCTCCTTCCCCACCCCTTATTTCTCAAAATCGTCTGATCAAAACTAAGAGAAAGCCATTTAGCCAAAAAAAAAAGAATTAATATGCAAATTTCATTTTAATAATTTATGTGCGGAGAGCCAAAATCAAACATACATTAATTCAAAAACATTCAGAAATTAAATAAAAAAACAATTTTTTTAACTGAAAGTAAGGAGCGACATTAAAACGAACAGAAATTACTCCGTATATGAAATGGGTTGTCCCCTCCGCAATCCCTCGCTCTTCACTAAAGCTTGACTCTTTGCCACAATTCTTCTTTTTAAAACAATTAAAAAACAGTTAAAAACTCCAATACCGCGAAATGTTTATATAGTTTCTTCGAAATAACACTCAGAAATTTTGTTTATAATATTTATCAGGATTATTTCGGTTTCAAGAGATTGACAAAAATAAATCTACACTTTTTATAAATTTCTGTAACATCTTCTGATCCATAGTAAATTTATACAAAATATTATAATGATCGGAATAGAAATGCTGGTATAAACAGTCTTTCCGAACCAGAAGATTTTATGATATGATTATCTACGATGATTGTTATTTTTCTTTATAACAATAATTTTAAAAGTTAAAAAACATTTGTTGTTAAATTGTATTTTTATCACTTGCGACCCCATAATTTTGCTACGCGACCCCAAATGGGATCGCGACCCATAGTTTAAGAAGCCCTGTCCTATAGAATCGGGTTCTGTATGATTCCCAGGTGTAAATTTGACTGTAAGAAAGCATATAAAAGTTTACAAATTTTACAGAAATATTTAATTAAAAACGAAAATTAATTGATTTTGTCACCAATCCTGAATCAGATATAAATGACAATTTTTCTCTTTATCCAGTTTTCATTAAAATGCATTTGGGAAGGGCTATAAATTACAATATTTTCTCTATATCCAGTTTTCATTACAACACATTTTTTGATTTTTGGTTACTATGGACCATGGCTTGTTCTTTACTAGGTTGTAGCTACTGCTGCAACTATAGTAAGTAAAAATATTTGTCCTAATCGGGGTCTGTATAATTCCCAGGTGAAAATTGGACTTTATGAAAGAATCTAAAAGTTTACAAATTTTAAAAAGTACTGTAATAAAAGCGAAAATGAAATTAACCAACATTAAAGCAAAAATAAAAGCAAGAATAAAAGCAGAGTAAAAAGCAAGAATAAAAGCAGAGTAAAAAGCAAGAATAAAAGCAGAATAAAAAATAAAAATCATAAATAATTATATATTTATAAATAGCTAGCTGTAGGGGTGGCGCTTCGCGCCACCCCAACACCTAGTTGGTGGGGGCGCTTCGCGCCCCCCCAAGCCCCCCTGCGCGCGTAAGTTGTTACGTGCCATATTAGTTACGCGCCATTGTAGTTGTGTCCCTATGTCCCACCTGTGAATATAGATATATATATATATATATATATATATATATATATATATATATATATATATATATATATATATATATATATATATATATATATGTTTTTAACTACGTAAAACTTGCGAATATACAACATTCTTTGCTGTCCCATTGTCTGTGCATATAAATAGATTGTCAGGTTTACCGACTCTTGAACATGCAACATATAATGGTCCATGGGAAAACAATCCGTATTCAGATCTATACCTCATGATTCTAATGATTGCCCTAGAGCTTTGTTGATGGTGATTGCTAATCGACCATTCCCTGTGTCGCCATCGTCATTTATATATCCCCCTGTGCCCCCCGGCGTCCCCTTT
>NW_027063787.1:0-30753 GCF_032884065.1 Artemia franciscana
AATAGTGAAAAAGTCTTTTCTAAAATGACGTCTTGCATATGACTCATAGAAATAGTAGATAGACTAGCTAAAATGAAACTTTCACTGTTCTATCTACTATTGATTCTAGCTGGTCTAGAATCAATAGATTAGAATTCTAGAACCAAATGCAAGACGTCACATACGAGCTAGTGCTATTCTATTGATTCTATTAGAATCAAACAGAAAGTTTGATTCTAGATTCAAATAGATTTGAATCTATTTATTGAATAGTGAAAAAGTCTTTTCTAAAATGACGTCTTGCATATGACTCATAGAAATAGTAGATAGACTAGCTAGAATCAATAGATTAGAATTCTAGAACCATATGCAAGACGTCACATACGAACTAGTGCTATTCTATTAATTCTATTAGAATCAAACAGAAAGTTTGATTCTAGATTCAAATAGATTTGAATCTATTTTTTGAATAGTGAAAAAGTCTTTTCTAAAATGACGTCTTGCATATGACTCATAGAAATAGTAGATAGACTAGCTAGAATCAAACTTTCACTGTTCTATCTACTATTTATTCTAGCTGGTCTAGAATCAATAGTAAGTTTTTAAAATCAATACTATTGATTCTAGCTGGTCTAGAATCAATAGTAAGTTTTTAAAATCAATTAGAATACAAGAAAGTTTAATAAAACTCATGTAAATAAAATTTTATAAAACTTTGATTCTGGGCATGGATAGACCGCTCGATGTGCCACTCTTTATGGCGGCTAGAAAATGGGCTAGTCTATATCGGCCACTGCGCGTCTTTTCTAAAATGACGTCTTGCATATGACTCATAGAAATAGTAGATAGACTAGCTAGAATCAAACTTTCACTGTTCTATCTACTATCGATTCTAGCTGGTCTAGAATCAATAGATTAGAATTCTAGAACCATATGCAAGACGTCACATACGAACTAGTGCTATTCTATTGATTCTATTAGAATCAAACAGAAAGTTTGATTCTAGATTCAAATAGATTTGAATCTATTTATTGAATAGTGAAAAAGTCTTTTCTAAAATGACATCGTGCATATGACTCATAGAAATAGTAGATAGACTAGCTAGAATCAAAATATTTTGCACAAGGACTTGCATATGAGAATTTGCGTATGACTCATAGAAATAGAATCAAACTTTCACTGCTGAAACTATTAAAAGTTTTATTGATTCTAGCTAGTCTATCTACTATTGATTCTAGCTGGTCTAGAATCAATAGTAAGTTTTTAAAATCAATTAGAATACAAGAAAGTTTAATAAAACTCATAGAAATAAAATTTTATAAAACTTTGATTCTGGGCATGGATAGACCGCTCGATGTGCCACTCTTTATGGCGGCTAGAGAATGGGCTAGTCTATATCGGCCACTGCGCGTCTTTTCTAAAATGACGTCTTGCATATGACTCATAGAAATAGTAGATAGACTAGCTAGAATCAAACTTTCACTGTTCTATCTAATATTGATTCTAGCTGGTCTAGAATCAATAGATTAGAATTCTAGAACCATATGCAAGACGTCACATACGAACTAGTGCTATTCTATTGATTCTATTAGAATCAAACAGAAAGTTTGATTCTAGATTCAAATAGATTTGAATCTATTTACTGAATAGTGAAAAAGTCTTTTCTAAAATGACGTCTTGCATATGACTCATAGAAATAGTAGATAGACTAGCTAGAATCAAAATATTTTGCACAAGGACTTGCATATGAGAATATGCGTATGACTCATAGAAACAGAATCAAACTTTCACTGCTGAATCTATTAAAATTTTATTGATTCTAGCTAGTCTATCTACTATTGATTCTAGCTGGTCTAGAATCAATAGTAAGTTTTTAAAATCAATTAGAATACAAGAAAGTTTGATTCTAGCTAGTCTATCTACTATTTCTATGAGTCATATGCAAGACGTCATTTTAGAAAAGACGCGCAGTGGCCGATATTATTGTCTATTTAATAGAAAATAATATCTTGTATATCGGAATAGTAGATAGTTTGATTCTAGCTAGTCTATCTACTATTTCTATGAGTCATATGCAAGACGTCATTTTAGAAAAGACGCGCAGTGGCCGATATTATTGTCTATTTCTACCGATATTATATTCTTGCATATGACTCATAGAAATAGTAGATAGACTAGCTAGAATCAAACTTTCACTGCTGAATCTATTAAAAGTTTTATTGATTCTAGCTAGTCTATCTACTATTGATTCTAGCTGGTCTAGAATCAATAGTAAGTTTTTAAAATCAATTAGAATACAAGAAAGTTTAATAAAACTCATAGAAATAAAATTTTATAAAACTTTTATTCTGGGCATGGATAGACCGCTCGATGTGCCACTCTTTATGGCGGCTAGAGAATGGGCTAGTCTATATCGGCCACTGCGCGTCTTTTCTAAAATGACGTCTTGCATATGACTCATAGAAATAGTAGATAGACTAGCTAGAATCAAACTTTCACTGTTCTATCTACTATTGATTCTAGCTGGTCTAGAATCAATAGATTAGAATTCTAGAACCATATGCAAGACGTCACATACGAACTAGTGCTATTCTATTGATTCTATTAAAATCAAACAGAAAGTTTGATTCTAGATTCAAATAGATTTGAATCTATTTATTGAATAGTGAAAAAGTCTTTTCTAAAATGACGTCTTGCATATGACTCATAGAAATAGTAGATAGACTAGCTAGAATCAAAATATTTTGCACAAGGACTTGCATATGAGAATATGCGTATGACTCATAGAAATAGAATCAAACTTTCACTGCTGAATCTATTAAAAGTTTTATTGATTCTAGCTAGTCTATCTACTATTGATTCTAGCTGGTCTAGAATCAATAGTAAGTTTTTAAAATCAATTAGAATACAAGAAAGTTTGATTCTAGCTAGTCTATCTACTATTTCTATGAGTCATATGCAAGACGTCATTTTAGAAAAGACGCGCAGTGGCCGATATTATTGTCTATTTAATAGACAATAATATCTTGTATATCGGAATAGTAGATAGTTTGATTCTAGCTAGTCTATCTACTATTTCTATGAGTCATATGCAAGACGTCATTTTAGAAAAGACGCGCAGTGGCCGATATTATTGTCTATTTCTACCGATATTATATTCTTGCATATGACTCATAGAAATAGTAGATAGACTAGCTAGAATCAAACTTTCACTGCTGAATCTATTAAAAGTTTTATTGATTCTAGCTAGTCTATCTACTATTGATTCTAGCTGGTCTAGAATCAATAGTAAGTTTTTAAAATCAATTAGAATACAAGAAAGTTTGATTCTAGCTAGTCTATCTACTATTTCTATGAGTCATATGCAAGACGTCATTTTAGAAAAGACGCGCAGTGGCCGATATTATTGTCTATTTAATAGACAATAATATCTTGTATATCGGAATAGTAGATAGTTTGATTCTAGCTAGTCTATCTACTATTTCTATGAGTCATATGCAAGACGTCATTTTAGAAAAGACGCGCAGTGGCCGATATTATTGTCTATTTCTACCGATATTATATTCTTGCATATGACTCATAGAAATAGTAGATAGACTAGCTAGAATCAAACTTTCACTGCTGAATCTATTAAAAGTTTTATTGATTCTAGCTAGTCTATCTACTATTGATTCTAGCTGGTCTAGAATCAATAGTAAGTTTTTAAAATCAATTAGAATACAAGAAAGTTTAATAAAACTCATAGAAATAAAATTTTATAAAACTTTGATTCTGGGCATGGATAGACCGCTCGATGTGCCACTCTTTATGACGGCTAGAGAATGGGCTAGTCTATATCGGCCACTGCGCGTCTTTTCTAAAATGACGTCTTGCATATGACTCATAGAAATAGTAGATAGACTAGCTAGAATCAAACTTTCACTGTTCTATCTACTATCGATTCTAGCTGGTCTAGAATCAATAGATTAGAATTCTAGAACCATATGCAAGACGTCACATACGAACTAGTGCTATTCTATTGATTCTATTAGAATCAAACAGAAAGTTTGATTCTAGATTCAAATAGATTTGAATCTATTTATTGAATAGTGAAAAAGTCTTTTCTAAAATGACGTCTTGCATATGACTCATAGAAATAGTAGATAGACTAGCTAGAATCAAAATATTTTGCACAAGGACTTGCATATGAGAATATGCGTATGACTCATAGAAATAGAATCAAACTTTCAGTGCTGAATCTATTAAAAGTTTAATTGATTCTAGCTAGTCTATCTACTATTCATTCTAGCTGGTCTAGAATCAATAGTAAGTTTTTAAAATCAATTAGAATACAAGAAAGTTTGATTCTAGCTAGTCTATCTACTATTTCTATGAGTCATATGCAAGACGTCATTTTAGAAAAGACGCGCAGTGGCCGATATTATTGTCTATTTAATAGACAATAATATCTTGTATATCGGAATAGTAGATAGTTTGATTCTAGCTAGTCTATCTACTATTTCTATGAGTCATATGCAAGACGTCATTTTAGAAAAGACGCGCAGTGGCCGATATTATTGTCTATTTCTACCGATATTATATTCTTGCATATGACTCATAGAAATAGTAGATAGACTAGCTAGAATCAAATTTTCACTGCTGAATCTATTAAAAGTTTTATTGATTCTAGCTAGTCTATCTACTATTGATTCTAGCTGGTCTAGAATCAATAGTAAGTTTTTAAAATCAATTAGAATACAAGAAAGTTTAATAAAACTCATAGAAATAAAATTTTATAAAACTTTGATTCTGGGCGTGGATAGACCGCTCGATGTGCCACTCTTTATGGCGGCTAGAGAATGGACTAGTCTATATCGGACACTGCGCGTCTTTTCTAAAATGACGTCTTGCATATGACTCATAGAAATAGTAGATAGACTAGCTAGAATCAAACTTTCACTGTTCTATCTACTATTGATTCTAGCTGGTCTAGAATCAATAGATTAGAATTCTAGAACCATATGCAAGACGTCACATACAAACTAGTGCTATTCTATTGATTCTATTAGAATCAAACAGAAAATTTGATTCTAGATTCAAAAAGATTTGAATCTATTTATTGAATAGTGAAAAAGTCTTTTCTAAAATGACGTCTTGCATATGACTCATAGAAATAGTAGATAGACTAGCTAGAATCAAATATTTTGCACAAGGACTTGCATATGAGAATATGCGTATGACTCATAGAAACAGAATCAAACTTTCACTGCTGAATCTATTAAAATTTTATTGATTCTAGCTAGTCTATCTACTATTGATTCTAGCTGGTCTAGAATCAATAGTAAGTTTTTAAAATCAATTAGAATACAAGAAAGTTTGATTCTAGCTAGTCTATCTACTATTTCTATGAGTCATATGCAAGACGTCATTTTAGAAAAGACGCGCAGTGGCCGATATTATTGTCTATTTAATAGATAATAATATCTTGTATATCGGAATAGTAGATAGTTTGATTCTAGCTAGTCTATCTACTATTTCTATGAGTCATATGCAAGACGTCATTTTAGAAAAGACGCGCAGTGGCCGATATTATTGTCTATTTCTACCTATATTATATTCTTGCATATGACTCATAGAAATAGTAGATATACTAGCTAGAATCAAACGTTCACTGCTGAATCTATTAAAAGTTTTATTGATTCTAGCTAGTCTATCTACTATTGATTCTAGCTGGTCTAGAATCAATAGATTAGAATTCTAGAACCATATGCAAGACGTCACATACGAACTAGTGCTATTCTATTGATTCTATTAGAATCAAACAGAAAGTTTGATTCTAGATTCAAATAGATTTGAATCTATTTATTGAATAGTGAAAAAGTCTTTTCTAAAATGACGTCTTGCATATGACTCATAGAAATAGTACATAGACTAGCTAGAATCAAAATATTTTGCACAAGGACTTGCATATGAGAATATGCGTATGACTCATAGAAATAGAATCAAACTTTCACTGCTGAATCTATTAAAAGTTTTATTGATTCTAGCTTGTCTATCTACTATTGATTCTAGCTAGTCTAGAATCAATAGTAAGTTTTTAAAATCAATTAGAATACAAGAAAGTTTGATTCTAGCTAGTCTATCTGCTATTTCTATGAGTCATATGCAAGACGTCATTTTAGAAAAGACGCGCAGTGGCCGATATTATTGTCTATTTCTACCGATTTTATATTCTTGCATATGACTCATAGAAATAGTAGATAGACTAGCTAGAATCGAACTTTCACTGCTGAATCTATTAAAAGTTTTATTGATTCTAGCTAGTCTATCTACTATTGATTCTAGCTGGTCTAGAATCAATAGTAAGTTTTTAAAATCAATTAGAATACAAGAAAGTTTAATAAAACTCATAGAAATAAAATTTTATAAAACTTTGATTCTGGGCATGGATAGAACGCTCGATGTGCCACTCTTTATGGCGGCTAGAGAATGGGCTAGTCTATATCGGCCACTGCGCGTCTTTTCTAAAATGACGTCTTTCATATGATTCATAGAAATAGTAGATAGACTAGCTAGAATCAAACTTTCACTGTTCTATCTACTATTGATTCTAGCTGGTCTAGAATCAATAGATTAGAATTCTAGAACCATATGCAAGACGTCACATACGAACTAGTGCTATTCTATTGATTCTATTAGAATCAAACGTCATTCTAAAATGACGTCTTGCATATGACTCATAGAAATAGTAGACAGACTAGCTAGAATCAAACTTTCACTGTTCTATCTACTATTGATTCTAGCTGGTCTAGAATCAATAGATTAGAATTCTAGAACCATATGCAAGACGTCACATACGAACTAGTGCTATTCTATTGATTCTATTAGAATCAAACAGAAAGTTTGATTCTAGATTCAAATAGATTTGAATCTATTTATTGAATAGTGAAAAAATCTTTTCTAAAATGACGTCTTGCATATGACTCATAGAAATAGTAGATAGACTAGCTAGAATCAAAATATTTTGCAAAAGGACTTGCATATGAGAATATACGTATGAATCATAGAAATAGAATCAAACTTTCACTGCTGAATCTATTAAAAGTTTTATTGATTCTAGCTAGTCTATCTACTATTGATTCTAGCTGGTCTAGAATCAATAGTAAGTTTTTAAAATCAATTAGAATACAAGAAAGTTTGATTCTAGCTAGTCTATCTACTATTTCTATGAGTCATATGCAAGACGTCATTTTAGAAAAGACGCGCAGTGGCCGATATTATTGTCTATTTAATAGACAATAATATCTTGTATATCGGAATAGTAGATAGTTTGATTCTAGCTAGTCTATCTACTATTTTTATGAGTCATATGCAAGACGTCATTTTAGAAAAGATGCGCAGTGGCCGATATTATTGTCTATTTCTACCGATATTATATTCTTGCATATGACTCATAGAAATAGTAGATAGACTAGCTAGAATCAAACTTTCACTGCTGAATCTATTAAAAGTTTTATAGATTCTAGCTAGTCTATCTACTATTGATTCTAGCTGGTCTAGAATCAATAGTAAGTTTTTAAAATCAATTAGAAAAAAAGAAAGTTTAATAAAACTCATAGAAATAAAATTTTATAAAACTTTGATTCTGGGCATGGATAGACCGCTCGATGTGCCACTCTTTATGGCGGCTAGAGAATGGGCTAGTCTATATCGGCCACTGCGCGTCTTTTCTAAAATGACGTCTTGCATATGACTCATAGAAATAGTATATAGACTAGCTAAAATCAAACTTTCACTGTTCTATCTACTATTGATTCTAGCTGGTCTAGAATCAATAGATTAGAATTCTAGAACCATATGCAAGACGTCACATACGAACTAGTGCTATTCTATTGATTCTATTAGAATCAAACAGAAAGTTTGACTCTAGATTCAAATAGATTTGAATCTATTTATTGAATAGTGAAAAAGTCTTTTCTAAAATGACATCTTGCATATGACTCATAGAAATAGTAGATAGACTAGCTAGAATCAAAATATTTTGCACAAGGACTTGCATATGAGAATATGCGTATGACTCATAGAAATAGAATCAAACTTTCACTGCTGAATCTATTAAAAGTTTTATTGATTCTAGCTAGTCTATCTACTATTGATTCTAGCTGGTCTAGAATCAATAGTAAGTTTTTAAAATCAATTAGAATACAAGAAAGTTTGATTCTAGCTAGTCTATCTACTATTTCTATGAGTCATATGCAAGACGTCATTTTAGAAAAGACGCGCACTGGCCGATATTATTGTCTATTTAATAGACAATAATATCTTGTATATTGGAATAGTAGATAGTTTGATTCTAGCTAGTCTATCTACTATTTCTATGAGTCATATGCAAGACGTCATTTTAGAAAAGACGCGCAGTGGCCGATATTATTGTCTATTTAATAGATAATAATATCTTGTATATCGGAATAGTAGATAGTTTGATTCTAGCTAGTCTATCTACTATTTCTATGAGTCATATGCAAGACGTCATTTTAGAAAAGACGCGCAGTGGCCGATATTATTGTCTATTTCTACCGATATTATATTCTTGCATATGACTCATAGAAATAGTAGATAGACTAGCTAGAATCAAGCTTTCACTTATGAATCTATTAAAAGTTTTATTGATTCTAGCTAGTCTATCTACTATTGATTCTAGCTGGTTTAGAATCAATAGTAAGTTTTAAAATCAATTAGAATACAAGAAAGTTTAATAAAACTCATAGAAATAAAATTTTATAAAACTGTGATTCTGGGCATGGATAGACCACTCGATGTGCCACTCTTTATGGCGGCTAGAGAATGGGCTAGTCTATATCGGCCACTGAGCGTCTTTTCTAAAATGACGTCTTGCATATGACTCATAGAAATAGTAGATAGACTAGCTAGAATCAAACTTTCACTCTTCTATCTACTATTGATTCTAGCTGGTCTAGAATCAATAGATTAGAATTCTAGAACCATATGCAAGACGTCACATACGAACTAGTGCTATTCTATTGATTCTATTAGAATCAAACAGAAAGTTTGATTCTAGATTCAAATAGATTTGAATCTATTTATTGAATAGTGAAAAAGTCTTTTCTAAAATGACGTCTTGCATATGACTCATAGAAATAGTAGATAGACTAGCTAGAATCAAAAATATTTTGCACAAGTACTTGCATATGAGAATATGCGTATGACTCATAGAAATAGAATCAAACTTTCACTGCTGAATCTATTAAAAGTTTTATCGATTCTAGCTAGTCTATCTACTATTGATTCTAGCTGGTCTAGAATCAATAGTAAGTTTTTAAAATCAATTAGAATACAAGAAAGTTTGATTCTAGCTAGTCTATCTACTATTTCTATGAGTCATATGCAAGACGTCATTTTAGAAAAGACGCGCAGTGGCCGATATTATTGTCTATTTAATAGACAATAATATCTTGTATATCGGAATAGTAGATAGTTTGATTCTAGCTAGTCTATCTACTATTTCTATGAGTCATATGCAAGACGTCATTTTAGAAAAGACGCGCAGTGGCCAATATTATTGTCTATTTCTACCGATATTATATTCTTGCATATGACTCATAGAAATAGTAGATAGACTAGCTAGAATCAAACTTTCACTCCTGAATCTATTAAAAGTTTTATTGATTCTAGCTAGTCTATCTACTATTGATTCTAGCTGGTCTAGAATCAATAGTAAGCTTTTAAAATCAATTAAAATACAAGAAAGTTTAATAAAACTCATAGAAATAAAATTTTATAAAACTTTGATTCTGGGCATGGATAGACCGCTCGATGTGCCACTCTTTATGGCGGCTAGAGAATGGGCTAGTCTATATTGGCCACTGCGCGTCTTTTCTAAAATGACGTCTTGCATATGACTCATAGAAATAGTAGATAGACTAGCTAGAATCAAACTTTCACTGTTCTATCTACTATTGATTCTAGCTGGTCTAGAATCAATAGATTAGAATTCTAGAACCATATGCAAGACGTCACATACGAACTAGTGCTATTCTATTGATTCTATTAGAATCAAACGTCATTCTAAAATGACGTCTTGCATATGACTCATAGAAATAGTAGATAGACTAGCTAGAATCAAACTTTCACTGTTCTATCTACTATTGATTCTAGCTGGTCTAGAATCAAAAGATTAGAATTCTAGAACCATATGCAAGACGTCACATACGAACTAGTGCTATTCTATTGATTCTATTAGAATCAAACAGAAAGTTTGATTCTAGATTCAAATAGATTTGAATCTATTTATTGAATGGTGAAAAAGTCTTTTCTAAAATGACGTCTTGCATATGACTCATAGAAATAGTAGATAGACTAGCTAGAATCAAAATATTTTGCAAAAGGACTTGCATATGAGAATATACGTATGACTCATAGAAATAGAATCAAACTTTCACTGCTGAATCTATTAAAAGTTTTATTGATTCTAGCTAGTCTATCTACTATTGATTCTAGCTGGTCTAGAATCAATAGTAAGTTTTTAAAATCAATTAGAATACAAGAAAGTTTGATTCTAGCTAGTCTATCTACTATTTCTATGAGTCATATGCAAGACGTCATTTTAGAAAAGACGCGCAGTGGCCGATATTATTGTCTATTTAATAGACAATAATATCTTGTATATCGGAATAGTAGATAGTTTGATTCTAGCTAGTCTATCTACTATTTCTATGAGTCATATGCAAGCCGTCATTTTAGAAAAGATGCGCAGTGGCCGATATTATTGTCTATTTCTACCGATATTATATTCTTGCATATGACTCATAGAAATAGTAGATAGACTAGCTAGAATCAAACTTTCACTGCTGAATCTGTTAAAAGTTTTATAGATTCTAGCTAGTCTATCTACTATTGATTCTAGCTGGTCTAGAATCAATAGTAAGTTTTTAAAATCAATTAGAATACAAGAAAGTTTAATAAAACTCATAGAAATAAAATTTTATAAAACTTTGATTCTGGGCATGGATAGACCGCTCGATGTGCCACTCTTTATGGCGGCTAGAGAATGGGCTAGTCTATATCGGCCACTGCGCGTCTTTTCTAAAATGACGTCTTGCATATGACTCATAGAAATAGTATATAGACTAGCTAGAATCAAACTTTCACTGTTCTATCTACTATTGATTCTAGCTGGTCTAGAATCAATAGATTAGAATTCTAGAACCATATGCAAGACGTCACATACGAACTAGTGCTATTCTATTGATTCTATTAGAATCAAACAGAAAGTTTGATTCTAGATTCAAATAGATTTGAATCTATTTATTGAATAGTGAAAAAGTCTTTTCTAAAATGACGTCTTGCATATGACTCATAGAAATAGTAGATAGACTAGCTAGAATCAAAATATTTTGCACAAGGACTTGCATATGAGAATATGCGTATGACTCATATAAATAGAATCAAACTTTCACTGCTGAATCTATTAAAAGTTTTATTGATTCTAGCTAGTCTATCTACTATTGATTCTAGCTGGTCTAGAATCAATAGTAAGTTTTTAAAATCAATTAGAATACAAGAAAGTTTGATTCTAGCTAGTCTATCTACTATTTCTATGAGTCATATGCAAGACGTCATTTTAGAAAAGACGCGCACTGGCCGATATTATTGTCTATTTAATAGACAATAATATCTTGCATATCGGAATAGTAGATAGTTTGTTTCTAGCTAGTCTATCTACTATTTCTATGAGTCATATGCAAGACGTCATTTTAGAAAAGACGCGCAGTGGCCGATATTATTGTCTATTTCTACCGATATTATATTCTTGCATATGACTCATAGAAATAGTAGATAGACTAGCTAGAATCAAGCTTTCACTTATGAATCTATTAAAAGTTTTATTGATTCTAGCTAGTCTATCTACTATTGATTCTAGCTGGTCTAGAATCAATAGTAAGTTTTTAAAATCAATTAGAATACAAGAAAGTTTAATAAAACTCATAGAAATAAAATTTTATAAAACTGTGATTCTGGGCATGGATAGACCGCTCGATGTGCCACTCTTTATGGCGGCTAGAGAATGGGCTAGTCTATATCGGCCACTGAGCGTCTTTTCTAAAATGACGTCTTGCATATGACTCATAGAAATAGTAGATAGACTAGCTAGAATCAAACTTTCACTCTTCTATCTACTATTGATTCTAGCTGGTCTAGAATCAATAGATTAGAATTCTAGAACCATATGCAAGACGTCACATACGAACTAGTGCTATTCTATTGATTCTATTAGAATCAAACAGAAAGTTTGATTCTAGATTCAAATAGATTTGAATCTATTTATTGAATAGTGAAAAAGTCTTTTCTAAAATGACGTCTTGCATATGACTCATAGAAATAGTAGATAGACTAGCTAGAATCAAAATATTTTGCACAAGTACTTGCATATGAGAATATGCGTATGACTCATAGAAATAGAATCAAACTTTCACTGCTGAATCTATTAAAAGTTTTATTGATTCTAGCTAGTCTATCTACTATTGATTCTAGCTGGTCTAGAATCAATAGTAAGTTTTTAAAATCAATTAGAATACAAGAAAGTTTGATTCTAGCTAGTCTATCTACTATTTCTATGAGTCATATGCAAGACGTCATTTTAGAAAAGACGCGCAGTGGCCGATATTATTGTCTATTTAATAGACAATAATATCTTGTATATCGGAATAGTAGATAGTTTGATTCTAGCTAGTCTATCTACTATTTCTATGAGTCATATGCAAGACGTCATTTTAGAAAAGACGCGCAGTGGCCAATATTATTGTCTATTTCTACCGATATTATATTCTTGCATATGACTCATAGAAATAGTAGATAGACTAGCTAGAATCAAACTTTCACTCCTGAATCTATTAAAAGTTTTATTGATTCTAGCTAGTCTATCTACTATTGATTCTAGCTGGTCTAGAATCAATAGTAAGTTCTTAAAATCAATTAGAATACAAGAAAGTTTAATAAAACTCATAGAAATAAAATTTTATAAGACTTTGATTCTGGGCATGGATAGACCGCTCGATGTGCCACTCTTTATGGCGGCTAGAGAATGGGCTAGTCTATATTGGCCAATGCGCGTCTTTTCTAAAATGACGTCTTGCATATGACTCATAGAAATAGTAGATAGACTAGCTAGAATCAAACTTTCACTGTTCTATCTACTATTGATTCTAGCTGGTCTAGAATCAATAGATTAGAATTCTAGAACCATATGCAAGACGTCACATACGAACTAGTGCTATTCTATTGATTCTATTAGAATCAAACAGAAAGTTTGATTCTAGATTCAAATAGATTTGAATCTATTTATTGAATAGTGAAAAAGTCTTTTCTAAAATGAGGTCTTGCATATGACTTATAGAAATAGTAGATAGACTAGCTAGAATCAAAATATTTTGCACAAGGACTTGCATATGAGAATATGCGTATGACTCATAGAAATAGAATAAAACTTTCACTGCTGAATCTATTAAAAGTTTTATTGATTCTAGCTAGTCTATCTACTATTGAATCTAGCTGGTCTAGAATCAATAGTAAGTTTTTAAAATCAATTAGAATACAAGAAAGTTTGATTCTAGCTAGTCTATCTACTATTTCTATGAGTCATATGCAAGACGTCATTTTAGAAAAGACACGCAGTGGCCGATATTATTGTCTATTTAATGGACAATAATATCTTGTATATCGGAATAGTAGATAGTTTGATTCTAGCTAGTCTATCTACTATTTCTATAAGTCATATGCAAGACGTCATTTTAGAAAAGACGCGCAGTGGCCGATATTATTGTCTATTTCTACCGATATTATATTCTTGCATATGACTCATAGAAATAGTAGATAGACTAGCTAGAATCAAACTTTCACTCCTGAATCTATTAAAAGTTTTATTGATTCTAGATAGTCTATCTACTATTGATTCTAGCTGGTCTAGAATAAATAGTAAGTTTTTAAAATCAATTAGAATACAAGAAAGTTTAATAAAACTCATAGAAATAAAATTTTATAAAACTGTGATTCTGGGCATGGATAGACCGCTCGATGTGCCACTCTTTATGGCGGCTAGAGAATGGGCTAGTCTGTATCGGCCACTGCGCGTCTTTTCTAAAATGACGTCTTGCATATGACTCATAGAAATAGTAGATAGACTAGCTAGAATCAAACTTTCACTCTTCTATCTACTATTGATTCTAGCTGGTCTAGAATCAATAGATTAGAATTCTAGAACCATATGCAAGACGTCACATACGAACTAGTGCTATCCTATTGATTCTATTAGAATCAAACAGAAAGTTTGATTCTAGATTCAAATAGATTTGAATCTATTTATTGAATAGTGAAAAAGTCTTTTCTAAAATGACGTCTTGCATATGACTCATAGAAATAGTAGATAGACTAGCTAGAATCAAAATATTTTGCACAAGGACTTGCATATGAGAATATGCGTATGACTCATAGAAATAGAATCAAACTTTCACTGCTGAATCTATTAAAAGTTTTATTGATTCTAGCTAGTCTATCTACTATTGATTCTAGCTGGTCTAGAATCAATAGATTTGAATCTATCTATTTTATTGAATAGTGAAAAAGTCTTTTCTAAAATGAGGTCTTGCATATGACTCATAGAAATAGTAGATAGACTAGCTAGAATCAAAATATTTTGCACAAGGACTTGCATATGAGAATATGCGTATGACTCATAGAAATAGAATAAAACTTTCACTGCTGAATCTATTAAAAGTTTTATTGATTCTAGCTAGTCTATCTACTATTGATTCTAGCTGGTCTAGAATCAATAGTAAGTTTTTAAAATCAATTAGAATACAAGAAAGTTTGATTCTAGCTAGTCTATCTACTATTTCTATGAGTCATATGCAAGACGTCATTTTAGAAAAGACACGCAGTGGCCGATATTATTGTCTATTTAATGGACAATAATATCTTGTATATCGGAATAGTAGATAGTTTGATTCTAGCTAGTCTATCTACTATTTCTATAAGTCATATGCAAGACGTCATTTTAGAAAAGACGCGCAGTGGCCGATATTATTGTCTATTTTTACCGATATTATATTCTTGCATATGACTCAAAGAAATAGTAGATAGACTAGCTAGAATCAAACTTTCACTCCTGAATCTATTAAAAGTTTTATTGATTCTAGCTAGTCTATCTACTATTGATTCTAGCTGGTCTAGAATCAATAGTAAGTTTTTAAAATCAATTAGAATACAAGAAAGTTTAATAAAACTCATAGAAATAAAATTTTATAAAGCTTTGATTCTGGGCATGGATAGACCGCTCGATGTGCCACTCTCTATGGTGGCTAGAGAATGGGCTAGTCTATATTGGCCACTGCGCGTCTTTTCTAAAATGACGTCTTGCATATGACTCATAGAAATAGTATATAGACTAGCTAGAATCAAACTTTCACTGTTCTATCTACTATTGATTCTAGCTGGTCTAGAATCAATAGATTAGAATTCTAGAACCATATGCAAGACGTCACATACGAACTAGTGCTATTCTATTGATTCTATTAGAATCAAACAGAAAGTTTGATTCTAGATTCAAATAAATTTGAATCTATTTATTGAATAGTGAAAAAGTCTTTTCTAAAATGAGGTCTTGCATATGACTCATAGAAATAGTAGATAGACTAGCTAGAATCAAAATATTTTGCACAAGGACTTGCATATGAGAATATGCGTATGACTCATAGAAATAGAATAAAACTTTCACTGCTGAATCTATTAAAAGTTTTATTGATTCTATCTAGTCTATCTACTATTGATTCTAGCTGGTCTAGAATCAATAGTAAGTTTTTAAAATCAATTAGAATACAAGAAAGTTTGATTCTAGCTAGTCTATCTACTATTTCTATGAGTCATATGCAAGACGTAATTTTAGAAAAGACACGCAGTGGCCGATATTATTGTCTATTTAATGGACAATAATATCTTGTATATCGGAATAGTAGATAGTTTGATTCTAGCTAGTCTATCTACTATTTCTATAAGTCATATGGAAGACGTCATTTTAGAAAAGACGCGCAGTGGCCGATATTATTGTCTATTTCTACCGATATTATATTCTTGCATATGACTCATAGAAATAGTAGATAGACTAGCTAGAATCAAACTTTCACTTATGAATCTATTAAAAGTTTTATTGATTCTAGTAAGTCTATCTACTATTGATTCTAGCTGGTCTAGAATCAATAGTAAGTTTTTAAAATCAATTAGAATACAAGAAAGTTTAATAAAACTCATAGAAATAAAATTTTATAAAACTGTGATTCTGGGCATGGATAGACCGCTCGATGTGCCACTCTTTATGGCGGCTAGAGAATGGGCTAGTCTATATCGGCCACTGCGCGTCTTTTCTAAAATGACGTCTTGCATATGACTCATAGAAATAGTAGATAGACTAGCTAGAATCAAACTTTCACTCTTCTATCTACTATTGATTCTAGCTGGTCTAGAATCAATAGATTAGAATTCTAGAACCATATGCAAGACGCCACATACGAACTAGTGCTATTCTATTGATTCTATTAGAATCAAACAGAAAGTTTGATTCTAGATTCAAATAGATTTGAATCTATTTATTGAATAGTGAAAAAGTCTTTTCTAAAATGACGTCTTGCATATGACTCATAGAAATAGTAGATAGACTAGCTAGAATCAAAATATTTTGCACAAGGACTTGCATATGAGAATATGCGTATGACTCATAGAAATAGAATCAAACTTTCACTGCTGAATCTATTAAAAGTTTTATCGATTCTAGCTAGTCTATCTACTATTGATTCTAGCTGGTCTAGAATCAATAGTAAGTTTTTAAAATCAATTAGAATACAAGAAAGTTTGATTCTAGCTAGTCTATCTACTATTTCTATGAGTCATATGCAAGACGTCATTTTAGAAAAGACGCGCAGTGGCCGATATTATTGTCTATTTAATAGACAATAATATCTTGTATATCGGAATAGTAGATAGTTTGATTCTAGCTAGTCTATCTACTATTTCTATGAGTCATATGCAAGACGTCATTTTAGAAAAGACGCGCAGTGGCCAATATTATTGTCTATTTCTACCGATATTATATTCTTGCATATGACTCATAGAAATAGTATATAGACTAGCTAGAATCAAACTTTCACTCCTGAATCTATTAAAAGTTTTATTGATTCTAGCTAGTCTATCTACTATTGATTCTAGCTGGTCTAGAATCAATAGTAAGTTTTTAAAATCAATTAGAATACAAGAAAGTTTAATAAAACTCATAGAAATAAAATTTTATAAAACTTTGATTCTGGGCATGGATAGACCGCTCGATGTGCCACTCTTTATGGCGGCTAGAGAATGGGCTAGTCTATATTGGCCACTGCGCGTCTTTTCTAAAATGACGTCTTGCATATGACTCATAGAAATAGTAGATAGACTAGCTAGAATCAAACTTTCACTGTTCTATCTACTATTGATTCTAGCTGGTCTAGAATCAATAGATTAGAATTCTAGAACCATATGCAAGACGTCACATACGAACTAGTGCTATTCTATTGATTCTATTAGAATCAAACAGAAAGTTTGATTCTAGATTCAAATAGATTTGAATCTATTTATTGAATAATGAAAAAGTCTTTTCTAAAATGACGTCTTGCATATGACTCATAGAAATAGTAGATAGACTAGCTAGAATCAAAATATTTTGCACAAAGACTTGCATATGAGAATATGCGTATGACTCATAGAAATAGAATCAAACTTTCACTGCTGAATCTATTAAAAGTTTTATTGATTCTAGCTAGTCCATCTACTATTGATTCTAGCTGATCTAGAATCAATAGTAAGTTTTTAAAATCAATTATAATACAAGAAAGTTTGATTCTAGCTAGTCTATCTACTATTTCTATGAGTCACATGCAAGACGTCAGTTTAGAAAAGACGCGCAGTGGCCGATATTATTGTCTATTTAATAGACAATAATATCTTGTATATCGGAATAGTAGATAGTTTGATTCTAGCTAGTCTATCTACTATTTCTATGAGTCATATGCAAGACGTCATTTTAGAAAAGACGCGCAGTGGCCGATGTTATTGTCTATTTAATAGACAATAATATCTTGTATATTGGAATAGTAGATAGTTTGATTCTAGCTAGTCTATCTACTATTTCTATGAGTCATATGCAAGACGTCATTTTAGAAAAGACGCGCAGTGGCCGATATTATTGTCTGTTTCTACCGATATTATATTCTTGCATATGACTCATAGAAATAGTAGATAGACTAGCTAGAATCAAACTTTCACTGCTGAATCTATTAAAAGTTTTATTGATTCTAGCTAGTCTATCTACTATTGATTCTAGCTGGTCTAGAATCAATAGTAAGTTTTTAAAATCAATTAGAATACAAGAAAGTTTAATAAAACTCATAGAAATAAATTTTTATAAAACTTTGATTCTGGGCATGGATAGACCGCTCGATGTGCCACTCTTTATGGCGGCTAGAGAATGGGCTAGTCTATATCGGCCACTGAGCGTCTTTTCTAAAATGACGTCTTGCATATGACTCATAGAAATAGTAGATAGACTAGCTAGAATCAAACTTTCACTGTTCTATCTACTATTGATTCTAGCTGGTCTAGAATCAATAGATTAGAATTCTAGAACCATATGCAAGACGTCACATACGAACTAGTGCTATTCTATTGATTCTATTAGAATCAAACAGAAAGTTTGATTCTAGATTCAAATAGATTTGAATCTATTTATTGAATAGTGAAAAAGTCTTTTCTAAAATGAAGTCTTGCATATGACTCATAGAAATTGTAGATGAACTAGCTAGAATCAAAATATTTTGCACAAGGACTTGCATATGAGAATATGCGTATGACTCATAGAAATAGAATCAAACTTTCACTGCTGAATCTATTAAAAGTTTTATTGATTCTAGCTAGTCTACCTACTATTGATTCTAGCTGGTCTAGAATCAATAGTAAATTTTTAAAATCAATTAGAATACAAGAAAGTTTGATTCTAGCTAGTCTATCTACTATTTCTATGAGTCACATGCAAGACGTCATTTTAGAAAAGACGCGCAGTGGCCGATATTATTGTCTATTTAATAGACAATAATATCTTGTATATCGGAATAGTAGATAGTTTGATTCTAGCTAGTCTATCTACTATTTCTATGAGTCATATGCAAGACGTCATTTTAGAAAAGACGCGCAGTGGCCGATATTATTGTTTATTTCTACCGATATTATATTCTTGCATATGACTCATAGAAATAGTAGATAGACTAGCTAGAATCAAACTTTCACTGCTGAATCTATTAAAAGTTTTATTGATTCTAGCTAGTCTATCTACTATTGATTCTAGCTGGTCTAGAATCAATAGTAAGTTTTTAAAATCAATTCGAATACAAGAAAGTTTAATAAAACTCATAGAAATAAAATTTTATAAAACTTTGATTCTGGGCATGGATAGACCGCTCGAAGTGCCACTCTTTATGGCGGCTAGAGAATGGGCTAGTCTATATCGGCCACTGCGCGTCTTTTCGAAAATGACGTCTTGCATATGACTCATAGAAATAGTAGATAGACTAGCTAGAATCAAACTTTCACTGTTCTATCTACTATTGATTCTAGCTGGTCTAGAATCAATAGATTAGAATTCTAGAACCATATGCAAGACGTCACATACGAACTAGTGCTATTCTATTGATTCTATTAGAATCAAACAGAAAGTTTGATTCTAGATTCAAATAGATTTGAATCTATTTATTGAATAGTGAAAAAGTCTTTTCTAAAATGACGTCTTGCATATGACTCATAGAAATAGTAGATAGACTAGCTAGAATCAAACTTTCACTGCTGAATCTATTAAAAGTTTTATTGATTCTAGCTAGTCTATCTACTATTGATTCTAGCTGGTCTAGAATCAATAGTAAGTTTTTAAAATCAACTAGAATACAAGAAAGTTTAATAAAACTCATAGAAATAAAATTTTATAAAACTTTGATTCTGGGCATGGATAGACCGCTCGATGTGCCACTCTTTATGGCGGCTAGAGAATGGGCTAGTCTATATCGGCCACTGCGCGTCTTTTCTAAAATGACGTCTTGCATATGACTCATAGAAATAGTAGATAGACTAGCTAGAATCAAACTTTCACTGTTCTATCTACTATTGATTCTAGCTGGTCTAGAATCAATAGATTAGAATTCTAGAACCATATGCAAGACGTCACATACGAACTAGTGCTATTCTATTGATTCTATTAGAATCAAACAGAAAGTTTGATTCTGGATTCAAATAGATTTGAATCTATTTATTGAATAGTGAAAAAGTCTTTTCTAAAATGACGTCTTGCATATGACTCATAGAAATAGTAGATAGACTAGCTAGAATCAAAATATTTTGCACAAGGACTTGCATATGAGAATATGCGTATGACTCATAGAAATAGAATCAAACTTTCACTGCTGAATCTATTAAAAGTTTTATTGATTCTAGCTAGTCTATCTACTATTGATTCTAGCAGGTCTAGAATCAATAGTAAGTTTTTAAAATCAATTAGAATACAAGAAAGTTTGATTCTAGCTAGTCTATCTACTATTTCTATGAGTCATATGCAAGACGTCATTTTAGAAAAGACGCGCAGTGGCCGATATTATTGTCTATTTAATAGACAATAATATCTTGTATATCGGAATAGTAGATAGTTTGATTCTAGCTAGTCTATCTACTATTTCTATGAGTCATATGCAAGACGTCATTTTAGAAAAGACGCGCAGTTGCCGATATTATTGTCTATTTAATAGACAATAATATCTTGTATATCGGAAAAGTAGATAGTTTGATTCTAGCTAGTCTATCTACTATTTCTATGAGTCATATGCAAGACGTCATTTTAGAAAAGACGCGCAGTGGCCGATATTATTGTCTATTTCTACCGATATTATATTCTTGCATATGACTCATAGAAATAGTAGATAGACTAGCTAGAATCAAACTTTCACTGCTGAATCTATTAAAAGTTTTATTGATTCTAGCTAGTCTATCTACTATTGATTCTAGCTGGTCTAGAATCAATAGTAAATTTTTAAAATCAATTAGAATACAAGAAAGTTTAATAAAACTCATAGAAATAAAATTTTATAAAACTTTGATTCTGGGCATGGATAGACCGCTCGATGTGCCACTCTTTATGGCGGCTAGAGAATGGGCTAGTCTATATTGGCCACTGCGCGTCTTTTCTAAAATGACGTCTTGCATAGGACTCATAGAAATAGTAGATAGACTAGCTAGAATCAAACTTTCACTGTTCTATCTACTATTGATTCTAGCTGGTCTAGAATCAATAGATTAGAATTCTAGAACCATATGCAAGACGTAACATACGAACTAGTGCTATTCTATTGATTCTATTAGAATCAAACAGAAAGTTTGATTCTAGATTCAAATAGATTTGAATCTATTTATTGAATAGTGAAAAAGTCTTTTCTAAAATGACGTCTTGCATATGACTCATAGAAATAGTAGATAGACTAGCTAGAATCAAAATATTTTGCACAAGGACTTGCATATGAAAATATGCGTATGACTCATAGAAATAGAATCAAACTTTCACTGCTGAATCTATTAAAAGTTTTATTGATTCTAGCTAGTCTATCTACTATTGATTCTAGCTGGTCTAGAATCAATAGTAAGTTTTTAAAATCAATTAGAATACAAGAAGGTTTGATTCTAGCTAGTCTATCTACTATTTCTATGAGTCATATGCAAGACGTCATTTTAGAAAAGACGCGCAGTGGCCGATATTATTGTCTATTTAATAGACAATAATATCTTGTATATCGGAATAGTAGATAGTTTGATTCTAGCTAGTCTATCTACTATTTCTTTGAGTCATATGCAAGACGTCATTTTAGAAAAGACGCGCAGTGGCCGATATTATTGTCTATTTCTACCGATATTATATTCTTGCATATGACTCATAGAAATAGTAGATAGACTAGCTAGAATCAAACTTTCACTGCTGAATCTATTAAAAGTTTTATTGATTCTAGCTAGTCTATCTACTATTGATTCTAGCTGGTCTAGAATCAATAGTAAGTTTTTAAAATCAATTAGAATACAAGAAAGTTTAATAAAACTCATAGAAATAAAATTTTATAAAACTTTGATTCTGGGTATGGATAGACCGCTCGATGTGCCACTCTTTATGGCGGCTAGAGAATGGGCTAGTCTATATCGGCCACTGCGCGTCTTTTCTAAAATGACGTCTTGCATATGACTCATAGAAATAGAAGATAGACTAGCTAGAATCAAACTTTCACTGTTCTATCTACTATTGACTCTAGCTGGTCTAGAATCAATAGATTAGAATTCTAGAACCATATGCAAGACGTCACATACGAACTAGTGCTATTCTATTGATTCTATTAGAATCAAACAGAAAGTTTGATTCTAGATTCAAATAGATTTGAATCTATTTATCGAATAGTGAAAAAGTCTTTGCTAAAATGACGTCTTGCATATGACTCATAGAAATAGTAGTTAGACTAGCTAGAATCAAAATATTTTGCACAAGGACTTGCATATGAGAATATGCGTATGACTCATAGAAATAGAATCAAACTTTCACTGCTGAATCTATTAAAAGTTTTATTGATTCTAGCTAGTCTATCTACTATTGATTCTAGCTGGTCTAGAATCAATAGTAAGTTTTTAAAATCAATTAGAATACAAGAAAGTTTGATTCTAGCTAGTCTATCTACTATTTCTATGAGTCATATGCAAGACGTCATTTTAGAAAAGACGCGCAGTGGCCGATATTATTGTCTATTTCTACCGATATTATATTCTTGCATATGACTCATAGAAATAGTAGATAGACTAGCTAGAATCAAACTTTCACTGCTGAATCTATTAAAAGTTTTATTGATTCTAGCTAGTCTATCTACTATTGATTCTAGCTGGTCTTGAATCAATAGTAAGTTTTTAAAATCAATTAGAATACAAGAAAGTTTAATAAAACTCATAGAAATAAAATTTTATAAAACTTTGATTCTGGGCATGGATAGACCACTCGATGTGCCACTCTTTATGGCGGCTAGAGAATGGGCTAGTCTATATCGGCCACTGCGCGTCTTTTCTAAAATGACGTCTTGCATAGGACTCATAGAAATAGTAGATAGACTAGCTAGAATCAAACTTTCACTGTTCTATCTACTATTGATTTTAGCTGGTCTAGAATCAATAGATTAGAATTCTAGAACCATATGCAAGACGTCACATACGAACTAGTGCTATTCTATTGATTCTATTAGAATCAAATAGAAAGTTTGATTCTAGATTCAAATAGATTTGAATCTATTTATTGAATAGTGAAAAAGTCTTTTCTAAAATGACGTCTTGCATGTGACTCATAGAAATAGTAGATAGACTAGCTAGAATCAAACTTTCACTGTTCTATCTACTATTGATTCTAGCTGGTCTAGAATCAATAGATTAGAATTCTAGAACCATATGCAAGACGTCACATACGAACTAGTGCTATTCTATTGATTCTATTAGAATCAAACAGAAAGTTTGATTCTAGATTCAAATAGATTTGAATCTATTTATTGAATAGTGAAAAAGTCTTTTCTAAAATGACGTCTTGCATATGACTCATAGAAATAGTAGATAGACTAGCTAGAATCAAAATATTTTGCACAAGGACTTGCATATGAGAATATGCGTATGACTCATAGAAATAGAATCAAACTTTCACTGCTGAATCTATTAAAAGTTTTATTGATTCTAGCTAGTCTATCTACTATTGATTCTAGCTGGTCTAGAATCAATAGTAAGTTTTTAAAATCAATTAGAATACAAGAAAGTTTGATTCTAGCTAGTCTATCTACTATTTCTATGAGTCATATGCAAGACGTCATTTTAGAAAAGACTCGCAGTGGCCAATATTATTGTCTATTTAATAGACAATAATATCTTGTATATCGGAACAGTAGATAGTTTGATTCTAGCTAGTCTATCTACTATTTCTATGAGTCATATGCAAGACGTCATTTTAGAAAAGACGCGCAGTGGCCGATATTATTGTCTATTTCTACCGATATTATATTCTTGCATATGACTCATAGAAATAGTAGATAGACTAGCTAGAATCAAACTTTCACTGCTGAATCTATTAAAAGTTTTATTGATTCTAGCTAGTCTATCTACTATTGATTCTAGCTGGTCTAGAATCAATAGTAAGTTTTTAAAATCAATTAGAATACAAGAAAGTTTAATAAAACTCATAGAAATAAAATTTTATAAAACTTTGATTTTGGGCATGGATAGACCGCTCGATGTGCCACTCTTTATGGCGGCTAGAGAATGGGCTAGTCTATATCGGCCACTGCGCGTCTTTTCTAAAATGACATCTTGCATATGACTCATAGAAATAGTAGATAGACTAGCTAGAATCAAACTTTCACTGTTCTATCTACTATTGATTCTAGCTGGTCTAGAATCAATAGATTAGAATTCTAGAACCATATGCAAGACGTCACATACGAACTAGTGCTATTCTATTGATTCTATTAGAATCAAACAGAAAGTTTGATTCTAGATTCAAATAGATTTGAATCTATTTATTGAATAGTGAAAAAGTCTTTTCTAAAATGACGTCTTGCATATGACTCATAGAAATAGTAGATAGACTAGGTAGAATCAAAATATTTTGCACAAGGACTTGCATATGAGAATATGCGTATGACTCATAGAAATAGAATCAAACTTTCACTGCTGAATCTATTAAAAGTTTTATTGATTCTAGCTAGTCTATCTACTATTGATTCTAGCTGGTCTAGAATCAATAGTAAGTTTTTAAAATCAATTAGAATACAAGAAAGTTTGATTCTAGCTAGTCTATCTACTATTTCTATGAGTCATATGCAAGACGTCATTTTAGAAAAGACGCGCAGTGGCCGATATTATTGTCTATTTAATAGACAATAATATCTTGTATATCGGAATAGTAGATAGTTTGATTCTAGCTAGTCTATCTACTATTTCTATGAGTCATATGCAAGACGTCATTTTAGAAAAGACGCGCAGTGGCCGATATTATTGTCTATTTCTACCGATATTATATTCTTGCATATGACTCATAGAAATAGTTGATAGACTAGCTAGAATCAAACTTTCACTGCTGAATCTATTAAAAGTTTTATTGATTCTAGCTAGTCTATCTACTATTGATTCTAGCTGGTCTAGAATCAATAGTAAGTTTTTAAAATCAATTAGAATACAAGAAAGTTTAATAAAACTCATAGAAATAAAATTTTATAAAACTTTGATTCTGGGCATGGATAGACCGCTCGATGTGCCACTCTTTATGGCGGCTAGAGAATGGGCTAGTCTATATCGGCCACTGCGCGTCTTTTCTAAAATGACATCTTGCATATGACTCATAGAAATAGTAGATAGACTAGCTAGAATCAAACTTTCACTGTTCTATCTACTATTGATTCTAGCTGGTCTAGAATCAATAGATTAGAATTCTAGAACCATATGCAAGACGTCACATACGAACTAGTGCTATTCTATTGATTCTATTAGAATCAAACAGAAAGTTTGATTCTAGATTCAAATAGATTTGAATCTATTTATTGAATAGTGAAAAAGTCTTTTCTAAAATGACGTCTTGCATGTGACTCATAGAAATAGTAGATAGACTAGCTAGAATCAAACTTTCACTGTTCTATCTACTATTGATTCTAGCTGGTCTAGAATCAATAGATTAGAATTCTAGAACCATATGCAAGACGTCACATACGAACTAGTGCTATTCTATTGATTCTATTAGAATCAAACAGAAAGTTTGATTCTAGATTCAAATAGATTTGAATCTATTTATTGAATAGTGAAAAAGTCTTTTCTAAAATGACGTCTTGCATATGACTCATAGAAATAGTAGATAGACTAGCTAGAATCAAAATATTTTGCACAAGGACTTGCATATGAGAATATGCGTATGACTCATAGAAATAGAATCAAACTTTCACTGCTGAATCTATTAAAAGTTTTATTGATTCTAGCTAGTCTATCTACTATTGATTCTAGCTGGTCTAGAATCAATAGTAAGTTTTTAAAATCAATTAGAATACAAGAAAGTTTGATTCTAGCTAGTCTATCTACTATGTCTATGAGTCATATGCAAGACGTCATTTTAGAAAAGACTCGCAGTGACCGATATTATTTTCTATTTAATAGACAATAATATCTTGTATATTGGAATAGTAGATAGTTTGATTCTAGCTAGTCTATGTACTATTTCTATGAGTCATATGCAAGACGTCATTTTAGAAAAGACGCGCAGTGGCCGATATTATTGTCTATTTCTACCGATATTATATTCTTGCATATGACTCATAGAAATAGTAGATAGACTAGCTAGAATCAAACTTTCACTGCTGAATCTATTAAAAGTTTTATTGATTCTAGCTAGTCTATATACTATTGATTCTAGCTGGTCTAGAATCAATAGTAAGTTTTTAAAATCAATTAGAATACAAGAAAGTTTAATAAAACTCATAGAAATAAAATTTTATAAAACTTTGATTCTGGGCATGGATAGACCGCTCGATGTGCCACTCTTTATGGCGGCTAGAGAATGGGCTAGTCTATATCGGCCACTGCGCGTCTTTTCTAAAATGACGTCTTGCATATGACTCATAGAAATAGTAGATAGACTAGCTAGAATCAAACTTTCACTGTTCTATCTAATATTGATTCTAGCTGGTCTAGAATCAATAGATTAGAATTCTAGAACCATATGCAAGACGTCACACACGAACTAGTGCTATTCTATTGATTCTATTAGAATCAAACAGAAAGTTTGATTCTAGATTCAAATAGATTTGAATCTATTTATTGAATAGTGAAAAAGTCTTTTCTAAAATGATGTCTTGCATATGACTCATAGAAATAGTAGATAGACTAGCTAGAATCAAAATATTTTGCACAAGGACTAGCATATGAGAATATGCGTGTGACTCATAGAAATAGAATCAAACTTTCACTGCTGAATCTATTAAAAGTTTTATTGATTCTAGCTAGTCTATCTACTATTGATTCTAGCTGGTCTAGAATCAATAGTAAGTTTTTAAAATCAATTAGAATACAAGAAAGTTTGATTCTAGCTAGTCTATTTACTATTTCTATGAGTCATATGCAAGACGTCATTTTAGAAAAGACGCGCAGTGGCCGATATTATTGTCTATTTAATAGACAATAATATCTTGTATATCGGAATAGTAGATAGTTTGATTCTAGCTAGTCTATCTACTATTTCTATGAGTCATATGCAAGACGTCATTTTAGAAAAGACGCGCAGTGGCCGATATTATTGTCTATTTCTACCGATATTATATTCTTGCATATGACTCATAGAAATAGTAGATAGACTAGCTAGAATCAAACTTTCACTGCTGAATCTATTAAAAGTTTTATTGATTCTAGCTAGTCTATCTACTATTGATTCTAGCTGGTCTAGAATCAATAGTAAGTTTTTAAAATCAATTAGAATACAAGAAAGTTTAATAAAACTCATAGAAATAAAATTTTATAAAACTTTGATTCTGGGCATGGATAGACCGCTCGATGTGCCACTCTTTATGGCGGCTAGAGAATGGGCTAGTCTATATCGGCCACTGCGCATCTTTTCTAAAATGACGTCTTGCATATGACTCATAGAAATAGTAGATAGACTAGCTAGAATCAAACTCTCACTGTTCTATCTACTATTGATTCTAGCTGGTCTAGAATCAATAGATTAGAATTCTAGAACCATATGCAAGAGGTCACATACGAACTAGTGCTATTCTATTAATTCTATTAGAATCAAACAGAAAGTTTGATTCTAGATTCAAATAGATTTGAATCTATTTATTGAATAGTAAAAAAGTCTTTTCTAAAATGATGTCTTGCATATGACACATAGAAATAGTAGATAGACTAGCTAGAATCAAAATATTTTGCAAAAGGACTTGCATATGAGAATATGCGTATGACTCATAGAAATAGAATCAAACTTTCACTGCTGAATCTATTAAAAGTTTTATTGATACTAGCTAGTCTATCTACTATTGATTCTAGCTGGTCTTGAATCAATAGTAAGTTTTTAAAATCAATTAGAAAACAAGAAAGTTTGATTCTAGCTAGTCTATCTACTATTTCTATGAGTCATATGCAAGACGTCATTCTAGAAAAGACGCGCAGTGGCCGATATTATTGTCTATTTAATAGACAATAATATCTTGTATATCGGAATAGTAGATAGTTTGATTCTAGCTAGTCTATCTACTATTTCTATGAGTCATATGCAAGACGTCATTTTAGAAAAGACGTGCTGTGGCCGATATTATTGTCTATTTCTACCGATATTATATTCTTGCATATGACTCATAGAAATAGTAGATAGACTAGCTAGAATCAAACTTTCACTTCTGAATCTATTAAAAGTTTTATTGATTCTAGCTAGTCTATCTACTATTGATTCTAGCTGGTCTAGAATCAATAGTAAGTTTTTAAAATCAATTAGAATACAAGAAAGTTTAATAAAACTCATAGAAATAAAATTTTATAAAACTTTGATTCTGGGCATGGATAGACCGCTCGATGTGCCACTCTTTATGGCGGCTAGAGAATGGGCTAGTCTATATCGGCCACTGCGCGTCTTTTCTAAAATGACGTCTTGCATATGACTCATAGAAATAGTAGATAGACTAGCTAGAATCAAACTTTCACTGTTCTATCTACTATTGATTCTAGCTGGTCTAGAATCAATAGATTAGAATTCTAGAACCATATGCAAGAGGTCACATACGAACTAGTGCTATTTTATTAATTTTATTAGAATCAAACAGAAAGTTTGATTCTAGATTCAAATAGATTTGAATCTATTTATTGAATAGTGAAAAAGTCTTTTCTAAAATGATGTCTTGCATATGACACATAGAAATAGTAGATAGACTAGCTAGAATCAAAATATTTTGCACAAGGACTTGCATATGAGAATATGCGTATGACTCATAGAAATAGAATCAAACTTTCACTGCTGAATCTATTAAAAGTTTTATTGATTCTAGCTAGTCTATCTACTATTGATTCTAGCTGGTCTAGAATCAATAGTAAGTTTTTAAAATCAATTAGAATACAAGAAAGTTTAATAAAACTCATAGAAATAAAATTTTATAAAACTTTGATTCTGGGCATGGATAGACCGCTCGATGTGCCACTCTTTATGGCGGCTAGAGAATGGGCTAGTCTATATCGGCCACTGCGCGTCTTTTCTAAAATGACGTCTTGCATATGACTCATAGAAATAGTAGATAGACTAGCTAGAATCAAACTTTCACTGTTCTATCTACTATTGATTCTAGCTGGTCTAGAATCAATAGATTAGAATTCTAGAACCATATGCAAGAGGTCACATACGAACTAGTGCTATTCTATTGATTCTATTAGAATCAAACAGAAAGTTTGATTCTAGATTCAAATAGATTTGAATCTATTTATTGAATAGTGAAAAAGTCTTTTCTAAAATGATGTCTTGCATATGACTCATAGAAATAGTAGATAGACTAGCTAGAATCAAAATATTTTGCACAAGGACTTGCATATGAGAATATGCGTATGACTCATAGAAATAGAATCAAACTTTCACTGCTGAATCTATTAAAAGTTTTATTGATACTAGCTAGTCTATCTACTATTGATTCTAGCTGGTCTAGAAAAATAGTAAGTTTTTAAAATCAATTAGAATACAAGAAAGTTTGATTCTAGCTGGTCGATCTACTATTTCTATGAGTCATTTACAAGACGTCATTTTAGAAAAGACGCGGAGTGGCCGATATTATTGTCTATTTAATAGACAATAATATCTTGTATATCGGAATAGTAGATAGTTTGATTCTAGCTAGTCTATCTACTATTTCTATGAGTCATATGCAAGACGTCATTTTAGAAAAGACACGCAGTGGCCGATATTATTGTCTATTTCTACCGATATTATATTCTTGCATATGACTCATAGAAATAGTAGATAGACTAGCTAGAATCAAACTTTCACTGCTGAATCTATTAAAAGTTTTATTGATTCTAGCTAGTCTATCTACTATTGATTCTAGCTGGTCTAGAATCAATAGTAAGTTTTTAAAATCAATTAGAATACAAGAAAGTTTGATTCTAGCTAGTCTATCTACTATTTCTATGAGTCATATGCAAGACGTCATTTTAGAAAAGACGCGCAGTGGCCGATATTATTGTCTATTTCTACCGATTTTATATTCTTGCATATGACTCATAGAAATAGTAGATAGACTAGCTAGAATCAAACTTTCACTGCTGAATCTATTAAAAGTTTCATTGATTCTAGCTAGTCTATCTACTATTGATTCTAGCTGGTCTAGAATCAATAGTAAGTTTTTAAAATCAATTAGAATACAAGAAAGTTTAATAAAACTCATAGAAATAAAATTTTATAAAACTTTGATTCTGGGCATGGATAGACCGCTCGATGTGCCACTCTTTATGGCGGCTAGAGAATGGGCTAGTCTATATCGGCCACTGCGCGTCTTTTCTAAAATGACGTCTTGCATATGACTCATAGAAATAGTAGATAGACTAGCTAGAATCAAACTTTCACTGTTCTATCTACTATTGATTCTAGCTGGTCTA